>NW_026263343.1:0-176026 GCF_947179515.1 Apodemus sylvaticus
AGTTTTATCTCCTGAACAACACGTTGTAACTCGAAAGGATTTGGTGTAGTGTTTACATCTAAAGGTGTAGCCTCAAAAGAGAACCCACAGGAGAATTTTCTCTCGAAAGAATATGTAAGAATACCACGTTATAAGGAAATACAGTGTGGCAGAGTAAAGACAAATACGTACATAATGGAAGCACTTTATGAGAGAAATAACGCATCTTGCAAAATTAGCTTGTATATCCTAAACAACACGTTGTAACTCGAAAAGATTTGGTGTGGCGTGTACGTCTAAAAGTGTAGCCTCAAAAGAGAACCCACAGGAGAGTTTTCTTTCCTCAAAATTCTGCCAGGTATCCCTCAACAGAAGAGTGGATACAAAAAATGTGGTATATCTACACAATGGAGTACTATTCAGCCATTAGAAACAATGAATTCATGAAATTCTTAGGCAAATGGATGGAGCTAAAGAACATCATACTAAGTGAGGTAACCCAGACTCAAAAGGTGAATCATGGTATGCACTCACTAATAAGTGGTTATTAACCTAGAAAACTGGAATACCCAAAACATAATTCACACATCAAATGAGATACAAGAAGAAAGCAGGAGTGGTCCCTGGTTCTGGAAAGACTCAGTGAAACAGTATTTGGCAAAACCAGAACGGGGAACTGGGAAGGGGTGGGAGGGAGGACAGGGGAAGAGAAGGGGGCTTACGGGACTTTTGGGGAGTGGTGGGGGGGGGCTAGAAAAGGGGAAATCATTTGAAATGTAAATAAATTATATCGAATAAAAAAAAGAATGAAAAAAAATTTGTCAGAAAACCACGTTTTAAGTAAATCCCGCATCCTGCGAAATTATATTGTTTTTCCTTATCAACACGTTGAAACTAGAAAAGCTTTGGTGTTGCGTGTATGCCTAAGCGTGTAGCCTCAAAAGGGAATGCACAGGAGAGTTTTCTCTCGAAGGAATATGTAAGAATACCACGTTATAAGGAAATATATTGCTGTAGAGTAAAGACAAATACGTACGTATTGGAAACACATTATGAGAAGAAATAACGCATGGTAAAAATTAGCTTGTATCTCCGAAACAACACGTGGTAACTCAAAATGATTTGGTGTGGCATGTACATCTAAACGTGTAGCCTCAAAAGAGAACCCACAGGAGAATTTTCTTACGTCAAAATTTGTCAGAAAACTACGTTTTAAAGAAATCCCGCATCGTGCAAAATTATCTTGTTTTTCCTAATCAACACGTTGTAACTCGAAAAGCTTTGGTGTTGCGTGTATGTCTAAGCGTGTAGCCTCCAAACAGAACGCACAGGATAGTTTTCTCTCGAAAGAATATGTAAGAATACCACGTTATAAGGAAATACAGTGTTGCAGAGTTTAGACAAATACGTACTTATTGGAAACACTTTAGGAGAAGAAATAACGCATCATGCAAAATTAGCTTGTATCTCCTAAACAACACGTTGTAACTCGACAAGATTTGGTGTGGCGTGTATGTCTAAACGTGTAGCCTCAAAAGAGAACCCACAGGAGAGTGTTCTTTCGTCAAAATTTGTTAGAAAACCACATTTTAAGGAAATACCGCATCGTGCGAAATTATCTTGTTTTTCCTAAACAACATGTTGTAACTCGAAAAGCTTTGGTGTTGCGTGTATGTCTAAGCGTGTAGCCTCAAAAGAGAACGTACAGGAGAGTTTTCTTCCGAAAGAATATGTAGGAATACCACGTTATAAGGAAATACAGTGTTGCAGAGTAAAGACAAATGCATACTTATTGGAAACACTTAAGCTTTACGAGAAGAAATAACACATAGTAAAAATTAGTTTGTATATCCTAAACAACACGTTATAACTCGAAAGGATTTGGTGTGGCGTGTACGTCTAAACGTGTAGCCTCAAAAGAGAACCCACAGGAGAATTTTGTTTCATCAAAATTTGTCAGAAAACCACGTTTTAAGGAAATCCCGCATCATGCGAAATTATCTTGTTTTTCCTAAACAACACGTTGTAACTCGAAAAGCTTTGGTGTTGCGTGAATGTCTAAGCGTGTAGCCTCCAAAGAGAACGCACAGGAGAGTTTTCTCTCGAAAGAATATGTAAGAATACCACGTTATAAGGAAATACAGTGTTGCAGAGTAGAGGCAAATATATACATATTGGAAACACTTAAACTTTACGAGAAGAAATAATTCATCGTTAAAAAATTAGCTTGTATCTGCGAAACAACAAGTTGTAACTCATAAAAGATTTGGTGTGGCATGTACGTCTAAACGTGTAGCCTCAAAAGAGACCGCACAGGAGAGTTTTCTCCCGAAAGAATATGTAGGAATACTACGTTATAAGGAAATACAGTGTTGCAGAGTAAAGACAAATACATACTTATTGGAAACACTTAAGCTTTACGAGAAGAAAAAACACATAGTACAATATTAGCTTGTATATCCTAAACAACACGTTATAACTCGAAAGGATTTGGTGTGGCGTGTACATCTAAACGTGAAGCCTCAAAAGAGAATCCAAAGGAGAATTTTCTTTCGTCAAAATTTGTCAGAAAACCACGTTTTAAGGAAATCCCGCATCATGCGAAATTATCTTGTTTTTCCTAAACAACACGTTGTAACTCGAAAAGCTTTGGTGTTGCGTGAATGTCTAAGTGTGTAGCCTCCAAAGAGAACGCACAGGAGAGTTTTCTCTCGAAAGAATATGTAAGAATACCACGTTATATGGAAATACAGTGTTGCAGAGTAGAGGCAAATACATATGTATTGGAAACACTTAAACTTTACGAGAAGAAATAATTCATCGTAAAAAAATTAGCTTGATTCTCCTAAACAACAAGTTGTAACTCAAAAAGATTTGGTGTGGCGTGTACGTCTAAACGTTTAGCCTTAGAAGAGAACACACAGGAGAATTTTCTTTCGTCAAAATTTGTCAGAAAACCATGTTTTAAGGAAATCCCGCTTCGTGAGAAAATATCTTGTTTTTCCTAAACAACTCGTTGTAACTCGAAAAGCTTTGCTGTTGCGTGTATGTCTCAGCGGGTAGCCTCAAATGAGAACGCAAAGGAGAGTTTTCTCTCGAAAGAATATGTAAGAATACCACGTTATAAGGAAATACAGTGTTGCAGAGTAAAGACAAATACTTACTTATTGGAAAAACTTTATGAGAAGAAATAACGCATGGTACAAAATTAGCTTGTATCTCCTAAACAACACGTTGAAACTTAAAAAGATTTGGTGTGGCCTGTACGTCTAAACGTGTAGTCTCAAAAGAGAACCAATAGGAGAAATTTCTTTTGTCAAAATTTGTCAGAAAACCACGTATTAAGGAAATCCCTCATCGTGCGAAATTATCTTGTTTTTCCTAAACAACACGTTGTAACGCGAAAAGCTTTGGTGTTGCGTGTATGTCTAAGCGTGTAGCCTCAAAAGAGGACGCACAGGAGAGTTTTCTCTCGAAAGAATATGTAAGAATACCACGTTATAAGGAAATACAGTGTTGCAGACTAAAGGCAAATACGTACGTATTGGAAACACTTTACGAGAAGAAATAACGCATCTTACAAAATTAGCTTTTATCTCCTAAACAACACATTGTAACTCGAAAAGATTTGGTGGGGCGTGTATGTCTAAACGTGTAGCCTCAAAATAGAACCCACAGGAGAATTTTTGTTCGTTAAAATTTGTCAGAAATCCATATTTTAAGGAAATCACTCATTGTGCGAAATTATCTTGTTTTTCCTAAACAACACGTTGTAACTCGAAAAGCTTTGATGTTGCGTGTATGTCTAAGCGTGTAGCCTCAAAAGAGAACGCACAGGAGAGTTTTCTCTCGAAAGAACATGTAAGAATACCAGATTATAAGGAAATACAGTTTTGCAGATTAAAGACAAATACGTAGGTATTTGAAACACTCTATGAGAAGAAATAACGCATCGCAAAAAATTAGTTTGTATCTCCTAAACAACACGTTGTAACTCGAAAAGATTTGGTGTGGCATGTACGTCTAAACGTGTAGCCTCAAAAGAGAACCCCCAGGAGAATTTTCTTTCCTCAAAATAAGTCAGAAAACCACTTATTAAGGAAATCCCGCATCGTGCGAAACTATCTTGTTTTTCCTAAACAACACATTGTAACTCGAAAATCTTTGGTGTTGCGTGTATGTCTAAGCATGTAGCCTCAAAAAAGAACACACAGGAGAGATTTCTCTCGAACGAGTATGTAAGAATACCACGTTATAAGGAAATACATTGTGGCAAATTAAAGATAAATACGTTCGTTTTAGAAACACTTAAACTTTACAAGAAGATATAAAGCATTGTAAAACATTAGCTTGTATCTCCTAAACAACACGTTTTAACTCGAAAACATTTGGTGTGGCGTGTACGTCTAAACGTTTAGCCTCAAATGAAAACCCACAGGAGAATTTTCTTTCGTCAAAATTTGTCAGAAAACCACGTTTTAAGGAATTCCCGCATCGTGCGAAATTATCTTGTTTTTCCTAAACAACACGTTGTAACTCGAAAAGCTTTGCTGTTGCGTGTATGTCTCAGCGTGTAGCCTCAAATGAGAACGCACAGGAGAGTTTTCTCTCGAAAGAATATGTAAGAATACCACGTTATAAGGAAATACAGTGTTGCAGAGTAAAGACAAATACTTACTTATTGGAAAAACTTTATGAGAAGAAATAACGCATGGTACAAAATTAGCTTGTATCTCCTAAACAACACGTTGTAACTCGAAAAGATTTGGTGTGGCGTGTACGTCTAAACATGTAGCCTCAAAGGAGAACCCACAGGAGAATTTTCTTTCGTCAAAATTTGTCAGAAAACCACGTTTTAAGGAAATCCCGCATTGTGCGCACTTATCTTGTTTTTCATAAACAAAACATTGTAACTCGAAAAGCTTTGGTGTTGGGTGTATGTGTAAGCGTGTAGCCTCAAAAGAGAATGCACAGGAGAGTTTTCTCTCGAAAGAATATGTAAGAATACCACGTTATAAGGAAATATATTGCTGCAGAGTAAAGACAAATACATACGTATTGGAAATATATTATGAGAAGAAATAACGCATGGTACAAAATTTGCTTGTATCTCCTAAACAACACGTGGTAACTCAAAAAGATTTGGTGTGGCGTGTACGTCTAAATGTGTAGCCTCCAAAGAGTACCCACAGGAGAATTTTCTTACTTCAAAATTTGTCAGAAAACCACATTTTAAGTAAATCCCTCATTGTGCGAAATTATCTTGTTTTTCCTAATCAACACGTTGTAACTCGAAAAGCTTTGGTGTTGCTTGTATGTCTAAGCGTGTAGCCTCCAAAGAGAATGCACAGTATAGTTTTCTCTCGAAAGAATATGTAAGAATACCACGTTATAAGGAAATACAGTGTTGCAGAGTATAGACAAATATGTACTTATAGGAAACACTTTACGAGAAGAAATAACGCATCATGCAAAATTAGCTTGTATCTTCTAAACAACACGTTGTAACTCGAAAAGATTTGGTGTGGCGTGTACGACTAAATGTGTAGCCTCAAAGGAGAACCCACAGGAGAGTTTTCTTTCGTCAAAATTTGTCAGGAAACCACGTTTTAAGGAAATCCTGCATCGTGCGAAATTATCTTGTTTTTCCTAAACAACATGTTGTAACTCGAAAAGCTTTGGTGTTGCGTATATGTCTAAGCGTGTAGCCTCAAATGAGAACGCACAGGAGAGTTTTCTCTCGAAAGAATATGTAAGAATACCTCGTTATAAGGAAATACAGTGTTGCAGAGTAAAGACAAATGCTTACTTATTGGAAAAACTTTATGAGAAGAAATAACGCATGGTACAAAATTAACTTGTATGTCCTAAACAACACGTTGTAACTCGAAAAGATTTGGTGTGGTGTGTACGTCTAAACATGTAGCCTCAAAAGAGAACCCACAGGAGAATTTTCTTTCGTCAAAATTTGTCAGAAAACCACGTTTTAAGGAAATCCCGCATTGTGCGCACTTATCTTGTTTTTCATAAACAAAACATTGTAACTCGAAAAGCTTTGGTGTTGGGTGTATGTGTAAGCGTGTAGCCTCAAAAGAGAATGCACAGGAGAGTTTTCTCTCGAAAGAATATGTAGGAATACCACGCTATAAGGAAATATATTGCTGCAGAGTAAAGACAAATACATACGTATTGGAAATATATTATGAGAAGAAATAACGCATGGTACAAAATTTGCTTGTATCTCCTAAACAACACGTGGTAACTCAAAAAGATTTGGTGTGGCGTGTACGTCTAAATGTGTAGCCTCAAAAGAGAACCCACAGGAGAATTTTCTTACGTCAAAATTTGTCAGAAAACCACATTTTAAGTAAATCCCTCATTGTGCGAAATTATCTTGTTTTTCCTAATCAACACGATGTAACTCGAAAAGCTTTGGTGTTGCTTGTATGTCTAAGCGTGTAGCCTCCAAAGAGAACGCACAGTATAGTTTTCTCTCGAAAGAATATGTAAGAATACCACGTTATAAGGAAATACAGTGTTGCAGAGTATAGACAAATATGTACTTATAGGAAACACTTTACGAGAAGAAATAACGCATCATGCAAAATTAGCTTGTATCTTCTAAACAACACGTTGTAACTCGAAAAGATTTGGTGTGGCGTGTACGACTAAACGTGTAGCCTCAAAGGAGAAACCACAGGAGAGTTTTCTTTCGTCAAAATTTGTCAGGAAACCACGTTTTAAGGAAATCCTGCATCGTGCGAAATTATCTTGTTTTTCCTAAACAACATGTTGTAACTCGAAAAGCTTTGGTGTTGCGTATATGTCTAAGCGTGTAGCCTCAAAAGAGAATGCACAGGAGAGTTTTCTCCCGAAAGAATATGTAGGAATACCACGTTATATGGAAATACAGTGTTGCGGAGTAAAGACAAATACATACTTATTGGAAACACTTAAACTTTACGAGAAGAAATAAAACATAGTACAAAATTAGCTTGTATATCCTAAACAACACGTTATAACTCAAAAGGATTTGGTGTGGCGTGTACGTCTAAACGTGTAGCCTCAAAAGAGAACCCACAGGAGAATTTTCTTTTGTCAAAATTTGTCAGAAAACCACGTTTTAAGGAAATCCCGCATCATGCGAAATTATCTTGTTTTTCCTAAACAGCACATTGTAACTCGAAAAGTTTGGTGTTGCGTGAATGCCTAAGCGTGTAGCCTCCAAAGAGAACGCACAGGAGAGTTTTCTCTCGAAAGAATATGTAAGAATACCACATTATAAGGAAATACAGTGTTGCAGAAGAAAGGCAAATACATACGTATTGGAAACACTTAAACATTACGAGAAGAAATAACGCATCGTAAAAAAATTAGCTTGTATCTCCTGAACAACAAGTTGTAACTCAAAAAGATTTGGTGTGGCGTGTACGTCTAAACGTGTAGCCTCAAAAGAGAACCCACAGGAGAATATTCTTTCGTCAAAATTTGTCAGAAAACCACGTTTTAAGGAAATCCCGCATCGTGAGAAATTACCTTGTTCTTCCTAAACAACACGTTGTAACTCGAAACTCTTTGCTGTTGCTTGTATGTCTAAGCCTGTAGCCTCAAATGAGAATGCACAGGAGAGTTTTCTCTCGTAAAAATATGTAAGAATACCATGTTATATGGAAATACAGTGTTGCTGAGTAAAGACAAATACTTACTTATTGGAAAAACTTTACGAGAAGAAATAACGCATCGTACAAAATTAGCTTGTATCTCCTAACCAACACGTTGTAACTTAAAAAGATTTGGTGTGGCCTGTACGTCTTAACGTGTAGTCTCAAAAGAGAACCCATAGGAGAATTTTCTTTGGTCAAAATTTGTCAAAAAACCACGTATTAAGGAAATCCCTCATCGTGCGAAATTATCTTGTTTTTCCTAAACAACACGTTGTAACGCGAAAAGCTTTGGTGTTGCGTGTATGTCTAAGCGTGTAGCCTCCAAAGAGGATGCACAGGAGAGTTTTCTCTCGAAAGAAGATATAAGAATACCACGTTATAAGGAAATACAGTGTTGCAGACTAAAGGCAAATACGTACGTATTGGAAACACTTTAGAGAAGAAATAACGCATCGTACAAAATTAGCTTCTATCTCCTAAACAACACGTTGTAACTCGAAAAGATTGGGTGTGGCATGTACGTCTAAACATGTAGCCTCAAAAAAGAACCCACAGGAGAATTGTTTTTCGTTAAAATTTGTCAGAAAACCATGTTTTAAGGAAATCACTCATCGTGCGAAATTATCTTTTTTTCCCTAAACAACATGTTGTAACTCGAAAAGCTTTGATGTTGCTTGTATGTTTAAGCGTGTAGCCTCAAAAGAGAACGCACAGGAGAGTTTTCTCTCGAAGGAACATGTAAGAATACAACATTATAAGGAAATACAGTTTTGCAGAGTAAAGACAAATACATATGTATTTGAAACACTTTATGAGAAGAAATAACGCATCGTAAAAAATTAGTTTGTATCTCCTAAACAACACGTTAACTCGAAAAGATTTGGTGTGGCATGTACGTCTAAACGTGTAGCCTCAAAAGAGAACACACAGGAGAATTTTCTTTCGTCAAAATTTGTCAGAAAACCACTTATTAAGGAAATCCCACATCGTGCGAAACTATCTTGTTTTTCCTAAACAACACATTGTAACTCGAAAATCTTTGATGTTGCGTGTATGTCTAAGCATGTAGCCTCAAAAGAGAACGGAAAGGAGAGATTTCTCTCGAACGAGTATGTAAAAATACCACGTTATAAGGAAATACATTGTGGCAAATTAAAGATACATACGTACCTTTTGGAAACACTTAAACTTTACGAGAAGATATAAAGTATCGTAAAAAATTAGCTTGTATCTCCTAAACAACACGTTGTAACTCGAAAAGATTTGGTGTGGCGTGTAAGTCTAAACGTGTAGCCTCAAATGAAAACCCTCAGAAGAATTTTCTTTCGTCAAAATTTGTCAGAAAACCACGTTTTAAGGAATTCCCGCATCGTGCGAAATTATCTTGTTTTTCCTAAACAACACGTTCTAACTCGAAATGCTTTGGTGTTGCGTGTATGTCTAAGCGTGTATCCTCAAAAGAGAATGCACAGGAGAGTTTTCTCTCGAAAGAATATGTAAGAATACCACGTTATAAGGAAATACAGTGTTGCAGAGTAAAGACAAATACTTACTTATTGGAAAAACTTTATGAGAAGAAATAACGCATGGTACAAAATTAGCCTGTATATCCTAAGCAACACGTTGTAACTCGAAAAGATTTGGTGTGGTGTGTACCTCTAAACGTGTAGCCTCAAAAGAGAACCCACAAGAGAATTTTCTTTCGTCAAAATTTGTCAGAAAACCACGTTTTAAGGAAATCCCGCATCGTGCGCAATTATCTTGTTTTTCATAAACAAAACATTGTAATTCGAAAAGATTTGATGTTGGGTGTGTGTCTAAGCGTGTAGCCTCAAAAGAGAATGCACAGGAGAGTTTTCTCTCGAAAGAATATGTAAGAATACCATGTTATAAGGAAATATATTGCTGCAGAGTAAAGACAAATACATACGTATTGGAAACATATTATGAGAAGAAATAACGCATGGTACAAAATTATCTTGTATCTCCTAAACAACACGAGGTAACTCAAAAAGATTTGTTGTGGCGTGTAGTCTAAATGTGTAGCCTCAAAAGAGAACCCACAGGAGAATTTTCTTACGTCAAAATTTGTCAGAAAATCACGTTTTAAGGAAATCCCGCATCTTGCGAAATTATCTTGTTTTTCCTAATCAACACGTTGTAACTCAAAAAGCTTTGGTGTTGCGTGTATGTCTAAGCATGTAGCCTCCAAAGAGAACGCACAGGATAGTTTTCTCTCGAAAGAATATGTAAGAATACCACGTTATAAAGAAATACAGTGTTGCAGAGTAAAGACAAATATGTATGTATTGGAAACCCTTAAATTTTATGAGGTGAAATAAAGCATCGTACAAAATTAGCTTGTATCTCCTAAACAACACGTGGTATCTCGAAAAGATTTGGTGTGGCCTGTACGTCTAAACGTGTAGCCTCAAAAGAGAACCCACAGGACAATTTTCTTTCGTCTAAATTTGTCAGAAAACCACGTATTACGGAAATCCCGCATCGTGAGAAATTATCTTGTTCTTCCTAAACAAAACGTTGTAACTGAAAAAGCTTTGGTGTTGGGTGTATGTCTAAGCGTGTAGCCCCAAAGGAGAACGCACAGGAGAGTTTTCTCTCGAAAGAATATGTAAGAATACCACGTTATAAGGAAATACAGTGTGGCAGAGTAAAGACAAATACGTACGTATTGGAAACACTTTATGAGAGAAATAACGCATCTTGCAAAATTAGCTTGTATCTCCTAAACAACACGTTGTAACTCGAAAGTATTTGGTGTGGCATGTACGTCTAAACGTGTAGCCTCAAAAGAGAACCCACAGGAGAGTTTTCTTTCGTCAATATTTGTCAGAAAACCATGTTTTAATGAAATCCCGCATCGTGCGAAATCATCTTGTTTTTCCTAAACAACACGTTGTAACTCGAAAAGCTTTGGTGTTGCGTGTATTTCTAAGCGTGTAGCCTCAAAAGAGAATGCAAAGGAGAGTTTTCTCTCGAAAGAATATATAAGAATACCACGTTATTAGGAAATACAGTGTTGCAGAGTAAAGACAAATACGCACGTATTGGAAACACTTTACGAGAAGAAATAATGCATCGCACAAAATTAGCTTGTATCTCCTAAACAACGCATTGTAACTTAAAAAGATTTGGTGTGGCCTGTACGTCTAAATGTGTAGCCTCAAAAGAGAACCCATAGGAGAATTTTCTTTGGTCAAAATTTGTCAGAAAACCACGTATTAAGGAAATCCCGCATCGTGCAAAATTATCTTGATTTTCCTAAACAACATGTTGTACTCAATAAGGTATTTCCTTAAAACGTGGTTTTCTGTCAAATTTTGACGAAAGAAAATTATCCTGTGGGTTCTCTTTTGAGGCTACACGTTTAGACGTACACACCACACCAAAACTAATTTTGTACGATGCCTTATTTCTTCTCCTAAAGTTTAAGTGTTTCAAATAAGTACGTATTTGTCTTTACACTGCAACACTGTATTTCCTTATAACGTGGTATTCTTACATATTCTTTCGAGAGAAAACTCTCCTGTGCGTTCTTTTCGAGTTACAACATGTTGTTTAGGACATACAAGTTAATTTTGCAAGATGCGTTATTTCTCTCATAAAGTGTTTCCAATAAGTACGTATTTGTCTTTGCTCTGCAACACTGTATTTCCTTATAACATGGTATTCTTACATATTCTTTCGAGAGAAAATTCTCCTGTGCATTCTCTTTTGAGGCTACACGCTTTGACATACACGTAACACCAAAGCTTTTCGAGTTACAATGTGTTGTTTAGGAAAAACAAGATAAATTAGCACAATGCGGGATTTCCTTAAAATGTGGTTTTCTTACAAATTTTGAGGAAAGAAAATACTCCTGTGGGTTCTCTTTTGAGGCTACACATTTAGCCGTACACGCCACACCAAATCTTTTCGAGTTACAACGTGTTGTTTAGGAGATACAAGCTAATTTTTTACGATGCGTTATTTCTTCTCATGAAGTTTAAGTGTTTCCATAACGTACATATTTGCCTTTACTCTGCAACACTGTATTTCCTTATAACGTGGTTTTCTTGCATATTCTTTCGATAGAAAACTCTCCTGTGCATTCTCCTTTGAGGCTACATGCTTAGACAAACACGCAACACCAAAGCTTTTCGAGTTACAACGTGTTGTTTATGAAAAACAACATAATTTCGCACGATGCAGGATTTCCTTAAAACGTGGTTTTCTGACAAATTTTGACGAAATAAAACTCTCCTGTGGGTACTCTTTTGAGGCTACACATTTAAACGTACACGCCACACCAAATCTTTTCGAGTTACAACGTGTTGTTTAGGACATACAAGCTAATTTGGCAAGAAGCGTTGTTTCTCTTATAAAGTGTTTCCAATATGTATGTATTTGTCTTTACTCTGCAACACTGTATTTCCTTATAACGTGGCATCCTTACATATTCTTTCGAGAGAAAACTCTCCTGTGCGTTCTCTTTTGAGGCTACATGCTTAGACATACACGCAACACCAAAGCTTTTGGAGTTACAACGTGTTGTTAAGAAAAACAAGATAATTTAGCACAATGCTGGATTTCCTTAAAACGTGGTTTTCTGACAAATTTTGACGAAAGAAAATTCACCTGTGGGTTCTCCTTTGAAGCTAAACGTTTAGACATACACGCCACACCAAATATTTTTGAGTTTTATCGTGTTGTTTAGGAGATACAAGCTAATTTTGTACCATGCATTATTTCTTCTCGTAAAGTGTTTCCCTTACTTATGTATTTGTCTTTACTCTGCAGCACTGTGTTTCTTTATAACGTGGTATTCTTACATATTCTTTCGAGAGAAACCTCTCCTGTGCGTTCTCTTTTGAGGCTACACGCTTAGACATACATGCAACACCAAAGCTTTTCGAGTTACAATGTGTTGTTTATGAAAAACAAGATAATTTCGCACAATGCGGGATTTCCTTAAAACGTGGTTTTCTGAAAAATTTTGACGAAAGAAAATTCTACTGGGGGTTCTCTTTGGAGGCTACATGTTTAGACATACACGGCACACCAAATGTTTTCAAGTTACAACTTGTTGTTTAGGACATACAAGCTAATTTTGCATGATGCGTTATTTCTCTCATAAAGTGTTTCCAATACATATGTATTTGTCTTTACTTTGCAACCCTGTATTTCCTTATAACGTGGTATTCTTACTTATTCTTTCGAGAGAAAACTCTCCTGTGCGTTCTCTTTTGAGGCTATACGCTTAGATATACACACAACACCTAAGCTTTTCGAGTTAAAACGTGTTGTTTAGGAAGAAAAAGATAATTTCTCACAATGCGGGATTTCCTTAAAACTTGGTTTTCTGACAAATTTTGAAGAAAGAAAATTGTCCTGTGGGTTCTCTTTTGAGGCTACACGTTTAGACGTACAGGCCACACCAAATCCTTTAGAGTAACAATGTGTTGTTTAGGAGTTACAAGCTAATTTTGTACGATGCTTTATTTCATCTCGTAAAGTTTAAGGGTTTCCAATATGTACGTTTTTGTCTTTACTCAGCAACACTGTACTTCCTTATAAAGTGGTATTCTTACCTATTCTTTCGAGAGAAAACTCTCCTGTGCGTTCTCTTTTGAGGCTACACGCTTTGACATACACGCAACACCAAAGCTTTTCGAATTACAATGTGTTGTTTAGGAAAAACCAGATAATTTAGCACGATGCAGGATTTCCTTAAAATGTGGTTTTCTGACAAATTTTGACGAAAGAAAATACTCCTGTGGGTTCTCTTTTGATGCTACACATTTAGACGTACACGCCACACCAAATCCTTTCGAGTTACAACGAGTTTTTTAGGAGATACAAGCTAATTTTTTACGATGCGTTATTTCTTCTCATAAAGTTTAAGTGTTTCCATTACGTACATATTTGCCTTTACTCTGCAACACTGTATTTCCTTATAACGTGGTATTCTTGCATATTCTTTCGATAGAAAACTCTCCTGTGCATTCTCCTTTGAGGCTACATGCTTAGACTTACACGCAACATCAAAGCTTTTCGAGTTACAACTTATGTTGTTTATGAAAAACAACATAATTTCGCACGATGCGGGATTTCCTTAAAACGTGGTTTTCTGAAAAATTTTGACGAAATAAAACTCTCCTGTGGGTACTCTTTTGAGGCTACACGTTTAGACGTACACGCCACACCAAATCTTTTCGAGTTACAACGTGTTCTTTAGGACATATAAGCTAATTTTGCAAGATGCGTTATTTCTCTCATAAAGTGTTTCCAATATGTACGTATTTGTCTTTACTCTGCAACACTGTATTTCCTTATAACGTGGTATCCTTACATATTCTTTCGAGAGAAATCTCTCCTGTGCGTTCTCTTTTGAGGCTACATGCTTAGACATACACGCAACACCAAAGCTTTTCGAGTTACAACGTGTTGTTTAGGAAAAACAAGATAATTTAGCACGATGCGGGATTTCCTTAAAACGTGGTTTTCTGACAAATTTTGACGAAAGAAAATTCTCCTGTGGGTTCTCCTTTGAGGCAAAACGTTTAGACATACACGCCACACCAAATCTTTTTGAGTTATATCGTGTTGTTTAGGAGATACAAGCTAATTTTGTACCATGCATTATTTCTTCTCGTAAAGTGTTTCCCTTACTTACATATTTGTCTTTACTCTGCAGCACTGTGTTTCCTTAAAACGTGGTATTCTTACATATTCTTTCGAGAGAAACCTCTCCTGTGTGTTCTCTTTTGAGGCTAAACGCTTAGACATACATGCAACACCAAAACTTTTCGAGTTACAATGAGTTGTTTATGAAAAACAAGATAATTTCGCATGATGCGGGATTTCCTTAAAACGTGGTTTTCTGAAAAATTTTGGCGAAAGAAAATTCTACTGGGGGTTCTCTTTGGAGGCTACACGTTTAGACATACACGGCACACCAAATGTTTTCAAGTTACAACGTGTGGTTTAGGACATACAAGCTAATTTTGCATGATGCGTTATTTCATAAAGTGTTTCCAATACATATGTATTTGTCTTTACTATGCAACCCTGTATTTCCTTATAACGTGGTATTCTTACTTATTCTTTCGAGAGAAAACTCTCCTGTGCGTTCTCTTTTGAGGCTATACGCTTAGATATACATACAACACATAAGCTTTTCGAGTTAAAACGTGTTGTTTAGAAAGAACAAGATAATTTCTCACAATGCAGGATTTCCTTAAAACTTGGATTTCTGCCAAATTTTGAATAAAGAAAATTGTCCTGTGGGTTCTCTTTTGAGGCTATACGTTTAGACGTACAGGCCACACCAAATCCTTTCGAGTAACAACGTGTTGTTTAGGAGTTACAAGCTAATTTTCTACGATGCTTTATTTCATCTCGTAAAGTTTAAGGGTTTCCAATATGCATATTTTTGTCTTTACTCAGCAACACTGTACTTCCTTATAAAGTGGTATTCTTACCTATTCTTTCGAGAGAAAACTCTCCTTTGTGTTCTCTTTTGAGGCTACACGCTTAGACATACACGCAACACCAAAGCTTTTCGAGTTACAACGTGTTGTTTAGGATAAACAAGATAATTTCGCACGATGCGGGATTTCCTTAATACATGATTTTCTGACAAATTTTGACCAAAGAAAATTCTCCTGTGGGTTCTCTTTTGAGGCTACACGTTTAGACGTACACGCCACACCAAGGCTTTTTGAGTTACAACCTGTTGTTTAGGAGATACAAGCTAATTTTTTACGATGCGTTATTTCTTCTCGTAAAGTATTTCCAATAAGTACATATTTGTCTTTAATCTGCAACACTGTATTTCCTTATAACGTGGTATTCTTACATATTCTTTCGAGAGAAAACTCTCCTGTGCCTTCTCTTTTGAGGCTACATGCTTAGACATACACGCAACACCAACGCTTTTCGAGTTACAATGTATTGTTTATGAAGAACAAGATAATTTCTCACGATGTGGGATTTCCTTAAAACGTGGTTTTCTGACAAATTTTGACGAAAGAAAATTGTCCTGTGGTTCTCTTTTGAGGCTACACATTTAGACGTACACGCTACACCTAATCTTTTCGAGTTACAACGTGTTGTTTAGGAGATACAAGCTAATTTTGTACAATGCTTTATTTCATCTCATAAAGTTTAAGGGTTTCCAATACGTAAATATTTGTCTTTATTCTGCAACACTGTACTTCCTTATAACGTGGTATTCTTACATATTCTTTCAAGAGAAAACTCTCCTGTATGTTCTCTTTTGAGGCTACACGCTTAGACATCCACGCAATACCAAAGATTTTCGAGTTACTACGTATTGCTTAGGAAAAACAAGATAATTTCGAACGATGCTGGATTTCCTTAAAACGTGGTTTTCTGAAAATTTTGACGAAAGAAAATTCTCCTATGTGTTCTCTTTTGAGGCTACAGGTTTAGACGTACACGCCACATCAAATCTTTTCGAGTTACAACGTGTTTTTTAGGAGATACGAGCTAATTTTGTACGATGCTTTATTTCATCTCGTAAAGTTTAAGGGTTTCCAATACATACATATTTGTCTTTAATCTGCAACACTGTATTTCCTTATAACGTGGTATTCTTACATATTCTTTCGAAAGAAAACTCTCCTGTGTGTTCTCTTTTGAGGCTACACGCTGAGAAATACACGCAACACAAAAGCTTTTCGAGTTACAACGTGTTGTTTAAGAAAAACAAGATAATTTCGCACGATGCGGGATTTCCTTAAAACGTGGTTTTCTGAAAATTTTGACGAAAGAAAATTCTCCTATGGGTTCTCCTTTGAGGCTACACGTTTAGACATACACGCCACACCAAATCTTTTCGAGTTACAACGTGTTGTTTAGGAGATACGAGCTAATTTTGTACGATGCTTTATTTCATCTCGTAAAGTTTAAGGGTTTCCAATACGTACATATTTGTCTTTACTCTGAAACACTGTATTTCCTTATAATGTGGTATTCTTACATATTCTTTTGAGAGAAAACTCTCCTGTGTGTTCTCTTTTGAGGCTACACGGTGAGACATACACGCAACACCAAAGCTTTTCAAGTTACAACGTGTTGTTTAGGAAAAACAAGATAATTTCGCACGATGCAGGATTTCCTTAATACGTGGTTTTCTGACAAATAAGACCAAAGAAAATTCTCCTGTGGGTTCTCTTTTTGAGGCTACAGGTTTAGATGTACACACCACACGAAATCTTTTCGAGTTACAACGTGTTTTTTAGGAGATACGAGCTAATTTTGTACGATGCTTTATTTCATCTCGTAAAGTTTAAGGGTTTCCAATACGTACATATTTGTCTTTACTCTGAAACACTGTATTTCCTTATAATGTGGTATTCTTACATATTCTTTTGAGAGAAAACTCTCCTGTGTGTTCTCTTTTGAGGCTACACGGTGAGACATACACGCAACACCAAAGCTTTTCAAGTTACAACGTGTTGTTTAGGAAAAACAAGATAATTTCGCACGATGCAGGATTTCCTTAATACGTGGTTTTCTGACAAATAAGACCAAAGAAAATTCTCCTGTGGGTTCTCTTTTTGAGGCTACAGGTTTAGATGTACACACCACACGAAATCTTTTCGAGTTACAACGTGTTTTTTAGGAGATACGAGCTAATTTTGTACGATGCTTTATTTCATCTCGTAAAGTTTAAGGGTTTCCAATACATATGCATTTGTCTTTAATCTGCAACACTGTATTTCCTTATAACGTGGTATTCTTACATATTCTTTCGAAAGAAAACTCTCCTGTGTGTTCTCTTTTGAGGCTACACGCTGAGAAATACACACAACACAAAAGCTTTTCAAGTTACAACGTGTTGTTTAAGAAAAACAAGATAATTTTGCACGATGCGGGATTTCCTTAAAATGTGGTTTTCTGAAAATTTTGACGAAAGAAAATTCTATCTGTTCTGTTTGAGGCTACACGTTTAGACATACACGCCACACCAAATCTTTTCGAGTGACAACGTGTTGTTTAGGTGATACGAGCTAATTTTGCATGATGCTTTATTTCATCTCCTAAAGTTTAAGGGTTTCCAATACGTACATATTTGTCTTTACTCTGAAACACTGTATTTCCTTATAATGTGGTATTCTTACATATTCTTTTGAGAGAAAACTCTCCTGTGTGTTGTCTTTTGAGGCTACACGGTGAGACATACACGCAACACCAAAGCTTTTCGAGTTACAACGTGTTGTTTAGGAAAAACAAGATAATTTCGCACGATGCAGGATTTCATTAATACGTGGTTTTCTGACAAATAAGACCAAAGAAAATTCTCCTGTGGGTTCTCTTTTTGAGGCTACACGTTTAGACGTACACACCACACCAAATCTTCTCGAGTTACAACGTGTTGTTTAGGAGATACAAGCTAATTTTTAAGGATGCATTATTTCTTCTCCTAAAGTGTTTCCAATACGTACTTATTTGTCTTTACTCTGCAACACTGTATTTCCTTATAACGTGGTATTCTTACATATTATTTCGAGGGAAAACTCTCCTGTGCGTTCTCTTTAGAGCTAAACGCGTAGACAAACACACAACGCCAAAGATTTTCGAGTTACAATGTGTTCTTTAGGAAAAACAAGATAATTTCGCACGATGCGAGATTTCCATAAATCGTGGTTTTCTGAAAAATTTTGACGAAAGAAAGTTCTCCTGTGGGTTCTCTTTTGAGGCTACAAGTGTAGAGGTACGAGCCACACCAAATCTTTTCGACTTACAACGTGTTGTTTAGGAGATACAAGCTAATTTTGTACGATGCGTTATTTCTTCTCTTAAAGTGTTTCCAATAGGTACGTAGTTGTCTTTACTCTGCAACACTGTATTTCCTTATAACGTAGTATTCTTACATATTCTTTCGAGAGAAAACTCTCCTGTTCGTTCTCTTTTGAGACTACACGCATAGACATAAACGCAACACCAAAGCTTTTCGAGTTACAACGTGTTGTTTAGGAAAAACAAGATAATTTCGCACGATGCGATATTTCCTTAAAACGTGGTTTCTGACAAATTTTGATGAAAGAAAATTCTCCTGTGGGTTCTCGTTTGAGGCTACACTTTTAGACGTACATGTCACACCAAATCTTTTCGAGTTACAACGTGTTGTTTAGGAGATACAAGCTAATTTTTTACGGTGCGTTATTTCTTCTTGTAAAGTGTTTCCAATATGTATATATTTGTCTTTACTCTGCAACACTGTATTTCCTTATAACATTGTATTCTTACATGTTCTTTCGAGAGAAAACTCTCCTGTACGTTGTCTTTAGAGGCTACACGCTTAGATATACACGCAACACCAAAGCTTTTCGAGTTACAACGTGTTGTTTAGGAAAAACAAGATAATTTTAAACGATGCGGGATATCCTTAAAACGTGGTTTTCTGACAAATTTTGACTAAAGAAAGTTCTCCTGTGCATTGCCATTTGAGGCTACAGGTTTAGAAGTACACGCCACACCAAATCTTTTCGAGTTACAACTTGTTGTTTAGGTGATACAAGCTAATTTTTTATGAAGCGTTATTTCTTCTTGTAAAGTGTGTCCAATACGTAATTAATTGTCTTTACTCTGCAACACTGTATTTCCTTATAACGTGGTATTCTTACATATTCTTTCGAGGGAAAACTCTCCTGTGCGTTTTCTTTTGGGCTACACGCTTAGACATACACGCAACGCCAAAGCTTTTCGAGTTACAACGTGTTGTTTAGGAAAAACAAGATAATTTCGCACGATGCAAGATTTCCATAAAACGTGGTTTTCTGAAAATTTTTGACGAAAGAAAGTTCTCCTGTGGGTTCTCTTTTGAGGCTACATGTTTAGACGTACACGTCACACCAAATCTTTTCGAGTTACAACGTGTTGTTTAGGAGATAAAGCTGAATTTGTACGATGCGTTATTTCTTCTCATAAAGTGTTTCCAATAAGTACTTATTTGTCTTTACCCTGCAAAATTGTATTTCCTTATAACGTGGTATTCTTACATATTCTTTCAAGAGAAAACTCTCCTGTGCCTTCTCTTTTCAGGCTCCACACTTACACATACACGCAACACCAAAGCTTTTCGAGTTACAACATGTTGTTTAGGAAAAAGAAGATGATTTCGCATGATGCGGGATATCCTTAAAACGTGGTTTTCTGAAAAATTTTGACAAAAGAAAATT
Organism: Apodemus sylvaticus; assembly: GCF_947179515.1. Taxonomy (NCBI): domain Eukaryota; kingdom Metazoa; phylum Chordata; class Mammalia; order Rodentia; family Muridae; genus Apodemus; species Apodemus sylvaticus. The sequence continues at coordinate 19,856 of NW_026263343.1, forward strand.
CTCCTGTGGGTTCTCTTTTGAGGCTACACGTTTAGACGTACATGCCACACCAAATCTTTTCGAGTTACAACGTGTTGTTTAGGAGATACAAGCTAATTTTGCACGATGTGTTTATTCTTCTCGTAAAGTGTTTCCAACACATACGTATTTGTCTTTACTCTGCAACATTGTATATCCTTATAACGTGGTATTCTTACATATTCTTTCGATAGAAAACTATCCTGTGCGTTCCATTTTGAGGCTACACACTTAGACATACAGGCAACACCAAAGCTTTTCGAGTTACAATGTGTTGTTTATGAAAAACAAGATAATTTCGCACGATGCGGGATTTCCTTAAAACGTGGTATTCTTACAAATTTTGACGAAAGAAAATTCTCCTGTGGGTACTCTTTTGACGCTACACGTTTAGAGGTACACGCCACACCAAATCCTTTCGAGTTACCACGTGTTGTTTAGGAGATACAAGCTAATTTTGTACGATGCTTTATTTCTTCTCGTAAAGTGTTTCCAAACTTACGTATTTGTCTTTACTCTGCAACACTGTATTTCCTTACAATGTTGAATTCTTACATGTTCTTGCGAGAGAACTTTCCTGTGCATTCTCTTTAGAGGCGACATGCTCAGACATACACGCAACACCAAAGCTTTTCGAGTTACAACGTGTTGTTTAGGAAAAAAAAGATAATTTTGCACGATGCAGATATCCTTAAAACGTGGTTTTCTGACAAATGTTGACGAAAGAAAGTTCTGCTGTGCATTGCCTTTTGAGGCTACAGGTTTAGACGTACACGCTACACCAAATCTTTTCGAGTTACAACTTGTTGTTTAGGAGATACAAGCAAATTTTTTCGATGCGTTATTTCTTCTTGTAAAGTGTTTCCAATATGTAAGTATTTGTCTTTATTCTACAACACTGTATTTCCTTATAACGTGGTATTCTTACATATTCTTTCGAGAGAAAACTCTCCTGTGAGTTCTCTTTTGAGGCTACATGCTTAGACATACACGCAACACCAAAGCTTTTCGAGTTACAACGTGTTGTTTAGGAGATACAAGTTAATTTTGTACGATGCGTTATTTCTTGTCGTAAAGTGTTTCAAATATGTACTTAATTGTCTTTACTCTGCAACACTGTATTTCCTTATAACGTGGTATTCTTACATATTCTTTCGAGAGAAAACTCTCCTGTGCGTTCTCTTTTGGGCTACACGCTTAGACATACACGCAACGCCAAAGCTTTTCGAGTTACAACGTGTTATTTAGGAAAAACAAGATAATTTCGCACGATGCGAGATTTCCATAAAACGTGGTTTTCTGAAAAATTTTGACGAAAGAAAGTTCTCCTGTGGGTTCTCTTTTGAGGCTACACGTTGAGACATACACGTCACACCAAATCTTTTCAAGTTACAACGTGTTGTTTAGGAGATACAAGCTAATTTTGTACGATGCGTTATTTCTTCTCATAAAGTGTTTCCAATAAGTACTTATTTGTCTTTACTCTGCAAAATTGTATTTCCTTATAACGTGGTATTCTTGCATATTCTTTCGAGAGAAAACTCTCCTGTGCCTTCTCTTTTGAGGCTCCACACTTACATATACACGCAACACCAAAGCTTTTCGAGTTACAACATGTTGTTTAGGAAAAAGAAGATGATTTCGCATGATGCAGGATTTCCATAAAACTTGGTTTTCTGAAATATTTTGAAGAAAGAAAATTCTCCTGTGGGTTCTCTTTCGAGGCTACACGTTTAGACGTACATGCCATACCAAATCTTTTCGAGTTACAACGTGTTGTTTAGGAGATACAAGCTAATTTTTTTCGATGCGTTAATTCGTCTCGTAAAGTGTTTCCAGTATGTAAGTATTTGTCTTTACTCTGCAACATTGTATTTCCTTATAACATTGTATTCTTACATGTTCTTTCGAGAGAAAACTCTCCTGTACGTTGTCTTTAGAGGCTACACGCTTAGATATACACGCAACACCAAAGCTTTTCGAGTTACAACGTGTTGTTTAGGAAAAACAAGATAATTTTAAACGATGCGGGATATCCTTAAAACGTGGTTTTCTGACAAATTTTGACTAAAGAAAGTTCTCCTGTGCATTGCCATTTGAGGCTACAGGTTTAGAAGTACACGCCACACCAAATCTTTTCGAGTTACAACTTGTTGTTTAGGTGATACAAGCTAATTTTTTATGAAGCGTTATTTCTTCTTGTAAAGTGTGTCCAATACGTAATTAATTGTCTTTACTCTGCAACACTGTATTTCCTTATAACGTGGTATTCTTACATATTCTTTCGAGGGAAAACTCTCCTGTGCGTTTTCTTTTGGGCTACACGCTTAGACATACACGCAACGCCAAAGCTTTTCGAGTTACAACGTGTTGTTTAGGAAAAACAAGATAATTTCGCACGATGCAAGATTTCCATAAAACGTGGTTTTCTGAAAATTTTTGACGAAAGAAAGTTCTCCTGTGGGTTCTCTTTTGAGGCTACATGTTTAGACGTACACGTCACACCAAATCTTTTCGAGTTACAACGTGTTGTTTAGGAGATAAAGCTGAATTTGTACGATGCGTTATTTCTTCTCATAAAGTGTTTCCAATAAGTACTTATTTGTCTTTACCCTGCAAAATTGTATTTCCTTATAACGTGGTATTCTTACATATTCTTTCAAGAGAAAACTCTCCTGTGCCTTCTCTTTTCAGGCTCCACACTTACACATACACGCAACACCAAAGCTTTTCGAGTTACAACATGTTGTTTAGGAAAAAGAAGATGATTTCGCATGATGCGGGATATCCTTAAAACGTGGTTTTCTGAAAAATTTTGACAAAAGAAAATTCTCCTGTGGGTTCTCTTTTGAGGCTACACGTTTAGACGTACATGCCACACCAAATCTTTTCGAGTTACAACGTGTTGTTTAGGAGATACAAGCTAATTTTGCACGATGTGTTTATTCTTCTCGTAAAGTGTTTCCAACACATACGTATTTGTCTTTACTCTGCAACATTGTATATCCTTATAACGTGGTATTCTTACATATTCTTTCGATAGAAAACTATCCTGTGCGTTCCATTTTGAGGCTACACACTTAGACATACAGGCAACACCAAAGCTTTTCGAGTTACAATGTGTTGTTTATGAAAAACAAGATAATTTCGCACGATGCGGGATTTCCTTAAAACGTGGTATTCTTACAAATTTTGACGAAAGAAAATTCTCCTGTGGGTACTCTTTTGACGCTACACGTTTAGAGGTACACGCCACACCAAATCCTTTCGAGTTACCACGTGTTGTTTAGGAGATACAAGCTAATTTTGTACGATGCTTTATTTCTTCTCGTAAAGTGTTTCCAAACTTACGTATTTGTCTTTACTCTGCAACACTGTATTTCCTTACAATGTTGAATTCTTACATGTTCTTGCGAGAGAACTTTCCTGTGCATTCTCTTTAGAGGCGACATGCTCAGACATACACGCAACACCAAAGCTTTTCGAGTTACAACGTGTTGTTTAGGAAAAAAAAGATAATTTTGCACGATGCAGATATCCTTAAAACGTGGTTTTCTGACAAATGTTGACGAAAGAAAGTTCTGCTGTGCATTGCCTTTTGAGGCTACAGGTTTAGACGTACACGCTACACCAAATCTTTTCGAGTTACAACTTGTTGTTTAGGAGATACAAGCAAATTTTTTCGATGCGTTATTTCTTCTTGTAAAGTGTTTCCAATATGTAAGTATTTGTCTTTATTCTACAACACTGTATTTCCTTATAACGTGGTATTCTTACATATTCTTTCGAGAGAAAACTCTCCTGTGAGTTCTCTTTTGAGGCTACATGCTTAGACATACACGCAACACCAAAGCTTTTCGAGTTACAACGTGTTGTTTAGGAGATACAAGTTAATTTTGTACGATGCGTTATTTCTTGTCGTAAAGTGTTTCAAATATGTACTTAATTGTCTTTACTCTGCAACACTGTATTTCCTTATAACGTGGTATTCTTACATATTCTTTCGAGAGAAAACTCTCCTGTGCGTTCTCTTTTGGGCTACACGCTTAGACATACACGCAACGCCAAAGCTTTTCGAGTTACAACGTGTTATTTAGGAAAAACAAGATAATTTCGCACGATGCGAGATTTCCATAAAACGTGGTTTTCTGAAAAATTTTGACGAAAGAAAGTTCTCCTGTGGGTTCTCTTTTGAGGCTACACGTTGAGACATACACGTCACACCAAATCTTTTCAAGTTACAACGTGTTGTTTAGGAGATACAAGCTAATTTTGTACGATGCGTTATTTCTTCTCATAAAGTGTTTCCAATAAGTACTTATTTGTCTTTACTCTGCAAAATTGTATTTCCTTATAACGTGGTATTCTTGCATATTCTTTCGAGAGAAAACTCTCCTGTGCCTTCTCTTTTGAGGCTCCACACTTACATATACACGCAACACCAAAGCTTTTCGAGTTACAACATGTTGTTTAGGAAAAAGAAGATGATTTCGCATGATGCAGGATTTCCATAAAACTTGGTTTTCTGAAATATTTTGAAGAAAGAAAATTCTCCTGTGGGTTCTCTTTCGAGGCTACACGTTTAGACGTACATGCCATACCAAATCTTTTCGAGTTACAACGTGTTGTTTAGGAGATACAAGCTAATTTTTTTCGATGCGTTAATTCGTCTCGTAAAGTGTTTCCAGTATGTAAGTATTTGTCTTTACTCTGCAACATTGTATTTCCTTATAACGTGGTATTCTTACATATTCTTTCGAGATAAAACTATCCTGTGCATTCTCTTTTGAGGTTACACGCTTAGACACACACGCAACCCCAAAGCTTTTCGAGTTACAACGTGTTGTTTAGGAAAAACAAGATAATTTCGCACGATGCGAGATTTACTTAAAACCTGGTTTCTGACAAATTTTGATGAAAGAAAATTCTCTTGTGGGTTCTCTGTTGAGGCTACACGTTTAGACGTACATGTCACACCAAATCTTTTAGAGTTACAACGTGTTGTTTAGGAGATACAAGCTAATTTTGTACGATGTGTTATTTCTTCTCATAAAGGGTTTCCAATATGTACTTATTTGTCTTTACTCTGCATAATTGTATTTCCTTATAACGTGGTATTCTTACATAATCTTTCAAGAGAAAACTCTCCTGTGCCTTCTCTTTTGGGGCTACACGCGTACACATACACGCAACACCAAAGCTTTTTGAGTTACAACATGTTGTTTAGGAAAAAGTAGATGATTTCGCACGATGCGGGATTTCCTTGATACGTGGTTTTCTGAAAAATTTTAACGAAAGAAAATTCTCCTGTGGGTTCTCTTTTGAGGCTACACGTTTAGACGAACATGCCACACCAAATCTTTTCGAATTACAACGTGTTGTTTAGGAGATACAAGCTAATTTTTTAGGATGTGTTAATTATTCTAGTAAAGTGTTTCCAAGAGTTACGTATTTGTCTTTACTCTGCAACACTGTATTTCCTTATAACGTGGTATTCTTACATATTCTTTCGAGAGAAAACTATCCCGTGCTTTCCCTTTTGCGGCTACACACTTAGACAAAGAGGCAACACCAAAGCTTTTCGAGTTACAACGTGTTGTTTATGAAAAACAAGATAATTTCGCACGATGCAGGATTTCCTTAAAACGTAGTTTTCTGAAAAATTTTGACGAAAGAAAATTCTTCAGTGGGTTTTCTTTTGAGGCTACATGTTTAGACGTACACGCCACACCAATTCCTTTCGAGTTACCACGTGTTGTTTAGGAGATACAACCTAATTTTGTATGATGCGTTATTTCTTCTCGTAAAGTGTTTCCAATATGTACGTATTTGTCTTTACTCTGCAACACTTTATTTCCTTATAACGTTGTATTATTACATATTCTTTCAAGAGAAAACTCTACTGTGCGTTCTCTTTAGAGGCTACACACTTAGACATACACGCAACGCCAAAGCTTTTCGAGTTACAATGTGCTGTATAGGAAAAACAAGATAATTTCGCACGATGCGAGATTTCCATAAAACGTGGTTGTCTGAAAAATTTTGAAGAAAGAAAGTTCTCCTGTGGGTTCTCTTTTGAGGCTACACATGTAGAGGTACGAGCCACACCAAATCTTTTCGAGTTAGAACGTGTTGTTTAGGAGATACAAGCTAATTTTGTACGATGCATTATTTCTTCTCTTAAAGTGTTTCCAATAGCATTTGTCTTTACTCTGAAACACTGTATTTCCTTATAACGTGGTATTCTTACATATTCTTTTGAGAGAAAACTCTCCTGTGCGTTCTCTTTTGAGGCTACACGCTTAGACATACACGCAACACCAAAGGTTTTCGAGTTACAACGTGTTGTTTAAGAAAAACAAGATAATTTCGCACGATGCGAGATTTCCTTAAAACGTGGTTTCTGACAAATTTTGATGAAATAAAATTCTCCTGTGGGTTCTCTTTTGAGGCTAAACTTTTAGACGTACACGTCACACCAAATCTTTTCAAGTTACAACGTGTTTTTTAGGAGATACAAGGTAATTTTGTATGATGCGTTATTTCTTCTCGTAAAGTGTTTCCAATATGTACTTATTTGTCTTTACTCTGCAAAATTGTATTTCCTTATAACGTGGTATTCTTACATATTCTTTCGTGAGAAAATTCTCCTGTGCCTTCTCTTTTGAAGTTCCACGCTTACACATACACGCAACACCAAAGCTTTTCGAGTTACAACATGTTGTTTAGGAAAAAGAAGATGATTTCGCACGATGCGGGATTTCCTTAAAACGTGGTTTTCTGAAAATTTTTGAAGAAAGGAAATTCTCCTGTAGGTTCTCTTTTGAGGCTACACGTTTAGACGTACATGCCAAACCAAATCTTTTCGAGTTACAACGTGTTGTTTAGGAGATACAAGCTAATTATTTATGGTGCGTTAATTCTTCTCGTAAAGTGTTTCCAGTATGTAAGTATTTGTCTTTACTCTGCAACATTGTATTTCCTTATAACGTGGTATTCTTACATATTCTTTCGAGATAAAACTATCCTGTGCGTTCTCTTTTGAGGTTACACACTTAGACATACACGCAACACCAAAGATTTTTGAGTTATAATGTGTTATTTAGGAAAAACAAGATAATTTCGCACGATGCGATATTTCCTTAAAACGTGGTTTCAGACAAATTTTGATAAAAGAATATTCTCTTGTGGGTTCCCTTTTGAGGCTACACGCTTAGACGTACACGTCACGCCAAATCTTTTCGAGTTACAACGTGTTGTTTAGGAGATACAAGCTAATTTTTTACGATGCGTTATTTCTTCTTGTAAAGTGTTTCCAATATGTACTTATTTGTCTTTACTCTGCAAAATTGTATTTCCTTATAACGTGGTATTCTTACATATTCTTTCGAGAGAAAACTCTCCTGTGCCTTCTCTTTTGGGGCTCCACACTTACACATACACGCAACACCAAAGCTTTTCGAGTTACAACATGTTGCTTAGGAAAAAGAAGATGATTTCGCACGATGCGGGATTTCCTTAAAACGTGGTTTTCTGAAAAATTTTGAAGAAAGAAAATTCTCCTGTGGGTTCTCTTTTGAGGCTACACGTTTAGACGTACACGGCACACCAAATCTTTTCGAGTTACAACGTTTTGTTTCGGAGATACAAGCTAATTTTGTAAGATGCGTTACTTCTGCTCGTAAAGTTTTCCAATACGTACTTATTTGTCTTTACTCTGCAACACTGTATTTCCTTATAACGTTTTATTCTTACATATTCTTTCGAGAGAAAACTCTCCTGTGCGTTCTCTTTACAGGCTACACGCTTAGACATACACGCAACGCCAAAGCTTTTTGAGTTACAATGTGTCGTTTAGGAAAAACAAGATAATTTCGCACGATGCGAGGTTTCCATAAAACGTGGTTGTCTGAAAAATTTTGACGAAAGAAAGTTCTCCTGTGGGTTCTCTTTTGAGGCTACACGTGTAGAGGTACGAGCCACACCAAATCTTTTCGAGTTACAACGTGTTGTTTAGGAGATACAAGCTAATTTTGTACGATGCATTATTTCTTCTCTTAAAGTGTTTCCAATAGTATTTATCTGTACTCTGCAACATTATATTTCCTTATAACGTGGTATTCTTTCATATTCTTTCGAGAGAAAACTCTCCTGTGCCTTCTCTTTTGAGGCTCCACGCTTAGACATACAGGCAACACCAAAGCTTTTCGAGTTACATCGTGTTGTTTATGGAAAACAAGATAATTTTGCAAGATGCGGGATTTCTTTAAAACGTGGTTTTCTGACAAATTTTGACTAAAGAAAATTGTCCTGTGGCTTCTCTTTTGAGGCTACACGTTTAGACGTGCACGCCACACCAAATCCTTTCGAGTTACCACGTGTTGTTTAAGAGATACAAGCTAATTTTGTATGATGCGTTATTTCTTTTCATAAAGTGGTTCCAATACGTATGTATTTGTCTTTACTCTGCAACACTGTATTTCCTTATAACGTTGTATTCTTACATGTTCTTTCGAGAGAAAACTCTCCTGTGCATTCTCTTTAGAGGCTACATGCTCAGACATACACGCAACACCAAAGCTTTTCGAGTTACAACGTGTTGTTTAGGAAAAACAAGATAATTTTGCACGATGCGGGATTTCCTTAAAACGTGGTTTTCTGACAAATTTTGACGAAAGAAAGTTCTCCTGTGGGTTCTCTTTTGAGGCTACACGTGTAGCCGTATGAGCCACACCAAATATTTTTGAGTTACAACGTGTTGTTTAGGAGATACAAGCAAATATTGTACGATGCGCTATATCTTCTCGTAAAGTGTTTCCAATACCTACATATTTGTCTTTACTCTGCAACACTGTATTTCCTTATAACATGGTATTCTTACATATTCTTTCGAGGGAAAACTGTCCTGTGCATTCTCTTTTGAGGCTACACGATTAGACAAGCACGCAACACCAAAGCTTTTCGAGTTACAACATGTTGTTTAGGAAAAAAAAGATAATTTCGCACGATGAGGGATTTCCTAAAAACCTGGTTTTCTGAAAAATTTTGACGAAAGAAAATTCTCCTTTGGGTTCTCTTTTGAGGCTACATATTTAGACGTACAGGTCACACCAAATCTTTTCGAGTTACAACGTGTTGTTTAGGAGATACAAGCTAATTTTTTATAATGCATTAATTCTCGTAAAGTGTTTCCAATACGTATGTATTTGTCTTTACTCTGCAACACTGTATTTCCTTATAACGTGGTATTCTTACATATTCTTTCGAGAGAAAACTATCCTGTGCATTGCCTTTTGAGGCTAAACACTTAGACATATAGGCAACACCAAAGCTTTTTGAGTTACAACGTGTTGTTTTTAAAATACAAGATAATTTCGCACGATGCTGGATTTCCTTACAACATGGTTTTCTGACAAATTTTGACGAAAGAAAATTATTCTGTTGGTTCTCTTTTGAAGCTTCACGTTCAGATGTGCACGCCACACCTAATCCTTTCGAGTTACCACGTGTTGTTTAGGAGATACAAGCTAATTTTGTACGATGCTTTATTTCTTCTCGTAAAGTGTGTCCAATACGTACGTAATTGTCTTTATTCTGCAACACTGTATTTCCTTATAACGTGGTATTCTTACACATGCATTGGGTAAGGAAAATTCTCCTTTGGGTTCTCTTTTGAGGCTACATATTTAGACGTACAGGTCACACCAAATCTTTTCGAGTTACAACGTGTTGTTTAGGAGATACAAGCTAATTTTTTATATTGCATTAATTCTCGTAAAGTGTTTCCAATACGTACATATTTGTCTTTACTCTGCAACACTGTATTTCCTTATAACGTGGTATTCTTACACATGCTTTCGAGAGAAAACTATCTTGTGCGTTCCCTTTTGAGGCTACACATTTAGACATACAGGCAACACCAAAGCTTTTCAAGTTACAACGTGTTGTTTATGAAAAACAAGATAATTTCGCACGATGCGGGATTTCCTTAAAACTTGGTGTTCTGACAAATTTTGATGAAAGAAAATTCTCCTGTGGGTTCTCTTTTGAGGCTACATGTTTAGACGTGCATGCCACATGAAATCCTTTCGAATTATCACGTGTTGTTTAGGAGATACAAGCTAATTTTGTACGATGCGTTATTTCTTTTCATAAAGTGATTCCAATACGTATGTATTTGTCTTTACTCTGCAACACTGTATTTCCTTATAACGTTGTATTCTTACATGTTCTTTCGAGAGAAAACTCTCCTGTGCATTCTCTTTAGAGGCTACACGCTTAGATATACACGTAACACCAAAGCTTTTCGAGTTACAACGTGTTGTTTAGGAAAAAGAAGATAATTTTGCACGATGCGGGATATCCTTAAAACGTGGTTTTCTGACAAATTTTAACGAAAGAAAGTTCTCCTGTGCGTTGTCCTTTGAGGCTACAGGTTTAGACGTACACGCCACACCAAATCTTTTCGAGTTATAACTTGTTGTTTAGGAGATACAAGCAAATATTGTTCGATTCGTTATTTCTTCTTGTAAAGTGTTTCCAATATGTACGTATTTGTCTTTACTCTGAAACACTGTATTTCCTTATAACATTGTATTCTTACATGTTCTTTCGAGAGAAAACTCTCCTGTGCATTCTCTTTAGAGGCTACACGCTTAGATATACACGTAACACCAAAGCTTTTCAAATTACAACGTGTTGTTTAGGAAAAACAAGATAATTTTGCACGATGCGGGATATCCTTAAAACGTGATTTTCTGACAAATTTTAACGAAAGAAAGTTCTCCTGTGCGTTGTCCTTTGAGGCTACAGGTTTAGACGTACACGCCACACCAAATCTTTTCGAGTTATAACTTGTTGTTTAGGAGATACAAGCAAATATTGTTCGATGCGCTATTTCTTCTTGTAAAGTGTGTCCAATACGTGCTTAATTGTCTTTACTCTGCAACACTGTATTTCCTTATAACGTGGTATTCTTACATATTCTTTCGAGGGAAACGTCTCCTGTGCGTTCTCTTTTGGGCTACACGCTTAGACATACACGCAATGCCAAAGCTTTTCGAGTTACAACATGCTGTTTAGGAAAAACAAGATAATTGCGCATGATGCTAGATTTCCATAAAACGTGGTTTTCTGAAAAATTTTGACGAAAGAAAGTTCTCCTGTGGGTTCTCTTTTGAGGCTACATGTTTAGACGTACACGTCACACCAAATCTTTTCGAGTTACAACCTGTTGTTTAGGAGATATAAGCTAATTTTGTACGATGCGTTATTTCTTCTCATAAAGTGATTCCAATAAGTACTTATTTGTCCTTACTCTACAAAATTGTATTTCCTTATAGCGTGGTATTCTTACATATTCTTTTGAGAGAAAACTCTCCTGTGCCTTCTCTTTTGAGGCTCCACGCTTACACATACACGCAACACCAAAGCTTTTCGAGTTACAACATGTTGCTTTGGAAAAAGAAGATGATTTCGCACGATGCGGGATTTCCTTAAAACGTGGTTTTCTGAAAAATTTTGAAGAAAGAAAATTCTCCTGTGGGTTTTCTTTTGAGGCTACACGTTTAGACGTACACGGCACACCGAATCTTTTCGAGTTACAACGTGTTGTTTCGGAGATACAAGCTAATTTTGTAAGATGCGTTACTTCTGCTCGTAAAGTTTTCCAATACGTACTTATCTGTCTTTACTCTGCAACACTGTATTTCCTTATAACGTTGTATTCTTAACATATTCTTTTGAGAGAAAACTCTCCTGTGCGTTCTCTTTAGAGGCTACACGCTTAGACATACACGCAACGCCAAAGCTTTTTGAGTTACAATGTGTCGTTTAGGAAAAACAAGATAATTTCGCACGATGCGAGATTTCCATAAAACGTGGTTGTCTGAAAAATTTTGACGAAAGAAAGTTCTCCTGTGGGTTCTCTTTTGAGGCTACACGTGTAGAGGTAAGAGCCACACCAAATCTTTTCTAGTTACAACGTGTTGTTTAGGAGATACAAGCTAATTTTGTACGATGCATTATTTCTTCTCTTAAAGTGTTTCCAATAGTATTTGTCTGTACTCTGCAACATTATATTTCCTTATAACGTGGCATTCTTACATATTCTTTCGAGAGAAAACTCTCCTGTGCCTTTTCTGTTTTTAGGCTCCACGCTTAGACATACAGGCAACACCAAAGCTTTTCGAGTTACAGCGTGTTGTTTATGGAAAACAAGATAATTTTGCACGATGCGGGATTTCCTTAAAACGTGGTTTTCTGACAAATTTTGACTAAAGAAAATTCTCCTGTGGCTTCTCTTATGAGGCTACACGTTTAGACGTGCACGCCACACCAAATCCTTTCGAGTTACCACGTGTTGTTTAAGAGATACAAGCTAATTTTGTATGATGCGTTATTTCTTTTCATAAAGTGGTTCCAATACGTATGTATTTGTCTTTACTCTGCAACACTGTATTTCCTTATAACGTTGTATTCTTACATGTTCTTTCGAGAGAAAACTCTCCTGTGCATTCTCTTTAGAGGCTACATGCTCAGACATACACGCAACACCAAAGCTTTTCGAGTTACAACGTGTTGTTTAGGAAAAACAAGATAATTTTGCACGATGCGGGATTTCCTTAAAACGTGGTTTTCTGACAAATTTTGACGAAAGAAAGTTCTCCTGTGGGTTCTCTTTTGAGGCTACACGTGTAGCCGTACGAGCCACACCAAATATTTTTGAGTTACAACGTGTTGTTTAGGAGATAAAAGCAAATATTGTACGATGTGCTATTTCTTCTCGTAAAGTGTTTCCAATACGTACATATTTGTCTTTACTCTGCAACACTGTATTTCCTTATAACATGGTATTCTTACATATTCTTTCGAGGGAAAACTGTCCTGTGCATTCTCTTTTGAGGCTACACGATTAGACAAGCACGCAACACCAAAGCTTTTCGAGTTACAACATGTTGTTTAAAAAAAAGAAGATGATTTCGCACGATGAGGGATTTCCTAAAAACCTGGTTTTCTGAAAAATTTTGACGAAAGAAAATTCTCCTTTGGGTTCTTATTGAGGTACATATTTAGACGTACACGTCACACCAAATCTTTTCGAGTTACAATGTGTTGTTTAGGAGATACAAGCTAATTTTTTATAATGCATTAATTCTCGTAAAGTGTTTCCAATACGTACGTATTTGTCTTTACTCTGCAACACTGTATTTCCTTATAACGTGGTATTCTTACATATTCTTTCGAGAGAAAACTATCCCGTGCATTGCCTTTTGAGGCTAAACACTTAGACATGCAGGCAACACCAAAGCTTTTTGAGTTACAACGTGTTGTTTTTAAAATACAAGATAATTTCACACGATGCTGGATTTCCTTACAACACGGTTTTCTGACAAATTTTGACGAAAGAAAATTATTCTGTTGGTTCTCTTTTGAAGCTTCACGTTTAGATGTGCACGCCACACCTAATCCTTTCGAGTTACACGTGTTGTTTAGGAGATACAAGCTAATTTTGTACGATGCTTTATTTCTTCTCGTAAAGTGTGTCCAATACTTACGTATTTGTCTTTATTCTGCAACACTGTATTTCCTTATAACGTGGTATTCTTACACATTCTTTCGAGAGAAAATTATCTTGTGCGTTTCCTTTTGAGGTTACACACTTAGACATACAGTCAACACCAAAGCTTTTCAAGTTACAACGTGTTGTTTATGAAAAACAAGATAATTTTGCACGATGCGGGATTTCCTTAAAACTTGGTCTTCTGACAAATTTTGACGAAAGAAAATTCTCCTGTGGGTTCTCTTTTGAGGCTACATGTTTAGACGTGCATGCCACATGAAATCCTTTCGAATTATCACGTGTTGTTTAGGAGATATAAGCTAATTTTGTACGATGCGTTATTTCTTCTCGTAAAGTGTTTCCAATATGTACGTATTTGTCTTTACTCTGCAACACTGTATTTCCTTATAACATTGTATTCTTACATGTTCTTTCGAGAGAAAACTCTCCTGTGCATTCTCTTTAGAGGCTACACGCTTAGATATACACGTAACACCAAAGCTTTTCGAATTACAACGTGTTGTTTAGGAAAAACAAGATAATTTTGCACGATGCGGGATTTCCTTAAAACGTGATTTTCTGACAAATTTTAACGAAAGAAAGTTCTCCTGTGCGTTGTCCTTTGAGGCTACAGGTTTAGACGTACACACCACACCAAATCTTTTCGAGTTATAACTTGTTGTTTAGGAGATACAAGCAAATATTGTTCGATGCGCTATTTCTTCTTGTAAAGTGTGTCCAATACGTGCTTAATTGTCTTTACTCTGCAACACTGTATTTCCTTATAACGTGGTATTCTTACATATTTTTTCGAGGGAAACGTCTCCTGTGCGTTCTCTTTTGGGCTACACGCTTAGACATACACGCAATGCCAAAGCTTTTCGAGTTACAACATGCTGTTTAGGAAAAACAAGATAATTGCGCATGATGCTAGATTTCCATAAAACGTGGTTTTCTGAAAAATTTTGACGAAAGAAAGTTCTCCTGTGGGTTCTCTTTTGAGGCTACATGTTTAGACGTACACGTCACACCAAATCTTTTCGAGTTACAACGTGTTGTTTAGGAGATATAAGCTAATTTTGTACGATGCGTTATTTCTTCTCATAAAGTGATTCCAATAAGTACTTATTTGTCCTTACTCTACAAAATTGTATTTCCTTATAGCGTGGTATTCTTACATATTCTTTTGAGAGAAAACTCTCCTGTGCCTTCTCTTTTGAGGCTCCACGCTTACACATACACGCAACACCAAAGCTTTTCGAGTTACAACATGTTGCTTTGGAAAAAGAAGATGATTTCGCACGATGCGGGATTTCCTTAAAACATGGTTTTCTGAAAAATGTTGAAGAATGAAAATTCTCCTGTGGGTTATCTTTTGAGGCTACACGTTTAGACGTACACGGCACACCGAATCTTTTCGAGTTACAACGTGTTTTTTCGGAGATACAAGCTAATTTTGTAAGATGCGTTACTTCTGCTCGTAAAGTTTTCCAATACGTACTTATCTGTCTTTACTCTGCAACACTGTATTTCCTTATAACGTTGTATTCTTACATATTCTTTTGAGAGAAAACTCTCCTGTGCGTTCTCTTTAGAGGCTACACGCTTAGACATACACGCAACGCCAAAGCTTTTTGAGTTACAATGTGTCGTTTAGGAAAAACAAGATAATTTCGCACGATGCGAGATTTCCATAAAACGTGGTTGTCTGAAAAATTTTGACGAAAGAAAGTTCTCCTGTGGGTTCTCTTTTGAGGCTACACGTGTAGAGGTAAGAGCCACACCAAATCTTTTCTAGTTACAACGTGTTGTTTAGGAGATACAAGCTAATTTTGTACGATGCATTATTTCTTCTCTTAAAGTGTTTCCAATAGTATTTGTCTGTACTCTGCAACATTATATTTCCTTATAACGTGGCATTCTTACATATTCTTTCGAGAGAAAACTCTCCTGTGCCTTTTCTGTTTTGAGGCTCCATGCTTAGACATACAGGCAACACCAAAGCTTTTCGAGTTACAGCGTGTTGTTTATGGAAAACAAGATAATTTTGCACGATGCGGGATTTCCTTAAAACGTGGTTTTCTGACAAATTTTGACTAAAGAAAATTCTCCTGTGGGTTCTCTTTTGAGGCTACATGTTTAGCCGTGCACGCCACACGAAATCTTTCGAATTATCACGTGTTGTTTTGGAGATACAAGCTAATTGTGTACGATGCGTTATTTCTTCTCGTAAGTGTTTCCTATATGTATGTATTTGTTTTTACTCTGCAACACTGTATTTCCTTATAACATTGTATTCTTACATGTTCTTTCGAGAGAAAACTCTCCTGTGCGTTCTCTTTAGAGTCTACACGCTTAGATATACACATAACACCAAAACTTTTCGAGTTACAACGTGTTGTTTAGGAAAAACAAGATAATTTTGCACGATGCGGGATATCCTTAAAACGTGGTTTTCTGACAAATTTTAACGAAAGAAAGTTCTCCTGTGCGTTGTCTTTTGAGGCTACAGGTTTAGACGTACACGCCACACCAAATCTTTTCGAGTTATAACTTGTTGTTTAGGAGATACAAGCAAATTTTGTTCGATGCGTTATTTCTTCTTGTAAAGTGTGTCCAGTACGTACTTAATTGTCTTTACTCTGCAACACTGTACTTCCTTATAACGTGGTATTCTTACATATTCTTTCAAGGGAAACGTCTCCTGTGCGTACTCTTTTGGGCTACATGCTTAGACATACACGCAACACCAAAGCTTTTCGAGTTACAACGTGTTGTTTAGGAAAAACAAGATAATTTCGCATGATGCGAGATTTCCATAAAACGTGGTTTTCTGAAAAATTTTGACGAAAGAAAGTTCTCCTGTGGGTTCTCTTTTGAGGCTACATGTTTAGACGTACACGTCACACCAAATCTTTTTGAGTTACAACGTGTTGTTTAGGAGATACAAGCTAATTTTTTACGATGCGTTATTTCTTCTCATAAAGTGTTTCCAATAAGTACTTATTTGTCTTTACTCTGCAAAATTGTATTTCCTTATAACGTGGTATTCTTACATATTCTTTCGAGAGAAAACTCTCCTATGCCTTCTCTTTTGAGGCTCCACGCTTACACATACACGCAACACCAAAGCTTTTCGAGTTACAACATGTTGCTTAGGAAAAAGAAGATGATTTCGCACGATGCGGGATTTCCTTAAATCGTGGTTTTCTGAAAAATGTTGAAGAAAGACAATTCTCCTGTGGGTTCTCTTTTAAGACTACACACTTAGATATACACGGCACACCAAATCTTTTCGAGTTACAACATGTTGTTTCGGAGGTACAAGCTAATTTTGTAAGATGCGTTACTTCTGCTCGTAAAGTTTTCCAATACGTACTTATTTGTCTTTACTCTGCAACAGTGTATTTCCTTATAACGTTGTATTCTTACATATTCTTTCGAGAGAAAACTCTGCTGTGCGTTCTCTTTACAGGCTACATGCTTAGACATACACGCAACGCCAAAGCTTTTTGAGTTACAATGTGTCGTTTAGGAAAAACAAGATAATTTCGCACGATGCGAGATTTCCATAAAACGTGGTTGTCTGAAAAATTTTGACGAAAGAAAGTTCTCCTGTGGGTTCTCTTTTGAGGCTACACGTGTAGAGGTAAGAGCCACACCAAATTTTTTCGAGTTACAACGTGTTGTTTAGGAGATACAAGCTAATTTTGTACGATGCATTATTTCTTCTCTTAAAGTGTTTCCAATAGTATTTGTCTGTACTCTGCAACATTATATTTCCTTATAACGTGGTATACTTACATATTCTTTCGAGAGAAAACTCTCCTCTTCCTTCTCTTTTGAGGCTCCACGCTTAGACATACAGGCAGCACCATAGCTTTTCGAGTTACAACGTGTTGTTTATGGAAAACAAGATAATTTTGCACGATGCGGGATTTCCTTAAAATGTGGTTTTCTGACAAATTTTGACAAAAGAAAATTCTCCTGTGGCTTCTCTTTTGAGGCTACACATTTAGACGTGCACGCCACACCAAATCCTTTCGAGTTACCACGTGTTGTTTAAGAGATACAAGCTAATTTTGTATGATGCGTTATTTCTTTTCGTAAAGTGGTTCCAATACGTATGTATTTGTCTTTACTCTGCAACACTGTATTTCCTTATAACGTTGTATTCTTACATGTTTTTTCGAGAGAAACTCTCCTGTGCATTCTCTTTAGAGGCTACATGCTCAGACATACACGCAACACCAAATCTTTTCGAGTTACAACGTGTTGTTTAGGAAAAACAAGATAATTTTGCACGATGCGGGATTTCCTTAAAACGTGGTTTTCTGACAAATTTTGACGAAAGAAAGTTCTCCTGTGGGTTCTCCTTTGAGGCTACACGTGTAGCCGTACGAGCCACACCAAATATTTTTGAGTTACAGCGTGTTGTTTAGGAGATACAAGCAAATATTTTACGATGCGCTATTTCTTCTCGTAAAATGTTTCCAATACGTACATATTTGTCTTTACTCTGCAACACTGTATTTCCTTATAACATGGTATTCTTACATATTCTTTCGAGGGAAAACTGTCCTGTGCATTCTCTTTTGAGGCTACACGATTAGAGAAGCACGCAACACCAAAGCTTTTCGAGTTACAACATGTTGTTTAGGAAAAAGAAGATGATTTCGCACGATGAGGGATTTCCTAAAAACCTGGTTTTCTGAAAAATTTTGACGAAAGAAAATTCTCCTTTGGATTCTCTTTTGAGGCTACATATTCAGACGTACACGTCACACCAAATCTTTTCGAGTTACAACGTGTTGTTTAGGAGATACAAGCTAATTTTTTATAATGCGTTAATTCTCGTAAAGTGTTTCCAATACGTACGTATTTGTCTATACTCTGCAACACTGTATTTCCTTTTAACGTGGTATTCTTACATATTCTTTCAAGAGAAAACTATCCTGTGCATTCCCATTTGAGGCTAAACACTTAGACAAAGAGGCAACACCAAAGCTTTTTGAGTTACAACGTGTTGTTTTTAAAAAAACAAGATAATTTCGCACGATACTGGATTTCCTTACAACATGGTTTTCTGACAAATTTTGACAAAAGAAAATTATTCTGTTGGTTCTCTTTTGAAGCTTCATGTTTAGACGTGCACGCCACACCTAATCATTTCGAGTTACCACGTGTTGTTTAGGAGATACAAGCTAATTTTGTACGATGCTTTATTTCTTCTCGTAAAGTGTGTCCAATACGTACGTATTTGTCTTTACTCTGCAACACTGTATTTCCTTATAACGTGGTATTCTTACATATTCTTTCGAGAGAAAACTATCTTGTGCGTTCCCTTTTGAGGCTATACACTTAGACATAGAGGCAACACCAAAGCTTTTCAAGTTACAACGTGTTGTTTATGAAAAACAAGATAATTTCGCACGATGCGGGATTTCCTTAAAACGTGGTTTTCTGACAAATTTTAACGAAAGAAAGTTCTCCTTTGCGTTGTCTTTTGAGGCTACAGGTTTAGACGTACACGCCACACCAAATCTTTTCGAGTTATAACTTGTTGTTTAGGAGATACAAGCAAATTTTTTTCGATGCGTTATTTCTTCTTGTAAAGTGTGTCCAAAACGTACTTAATTGTCTTTACTCTGCAACACTGTATTTCCTTATAACGTTGTATTCTTACATATTCTTTCGAGGGAAACCTCTCCTGTGCGTTCTCTTTTGGGGTACACGCTTAGACATACACGCAACGCCAAAGCTTTTCGAGTTACAACGTGTTGTTTAGGAAAAACAAGATAATTTCGCATGATGCGAGATTTCCATAAAACGTGGTTTTCTGAAAAATTTTTACGAAAGAAAGATCTCCTGTGGGTTCTTTTTGAGGCTCTACGTGTAGGGGTATGAGCCACACCAAATCCTTTCGAGTTACAACGTGTTGTTTAGGAGATACAAGCTAATTTAGTACGATGCGTTATTTCTTCACTTAAAATGTTTCCAATACGTACTTAATTGTCTTTACTCTGCAACACTATATTTGCCTATAACGTGGTATTCTTACATATTCTTTTGAGAGAAAACTGTCCTGTGCAATCTCATTTGAGGCTACAAGCTTAGACATACACGCAACACCAAAGCTTTTCAAATTACAACGTGTTGTTTAGGAAAAACAAGATAATTTCGCACGATGCGAGATTTCCGTAAAACGTGGTTTCTGACAAATTTTGATGAAAGAAAATTCTCCTGCGGGTTCTCTTTTGAGGCTACACATTTAGACATACACGTGACGCCAAATCTTTTCGAGTTACAACGTATTGCTTAGGAGACACAAGTTAATTTTGTACGATGGGTTATTACTTCTCGTAAAGTGTTTACAATATGTACTTATTTGTCTTTACTCTGCAAAATTGTATTTCCTTATAACATGGTATTATTACATAATCTTTCGAGGGAAAACTCTCCTGTGCCTTCTCTTTTGAGGCTCCATCCTTACACATACACGCAACACCAAAGCTTTTCGAGTTACAACATGTTGTTTAGGAAAAAGGAGATGATTTTGCAAGATGCGGGATTAGCTTAAAACGTGGTTTTCTGAAAAATGTTGACGAAAGAAAATTCTCCTGTGTGTTCTCTTTTGAGGCTACATATTTAGACGTACATGCCACACCAAATCTTTTCGAATTACAACGTGTTGTTTAGGAGATACAAGCTAATTTTGTACAATGCGTTAATTCTTCTCGTAAAGTGTTTCCGATATGTACGTATTTATCTTTACTCTGCAACACTGGATTTCCTTAAAACGTGGTTTTCTTACATATTCTTTCGAGAGAAAACTATCCTGTGCATTCCCTTTTGAGGCTACACACTTAGACATACAGGTAACACCAAAGCTTTTCGAGTTACAACGTGTTGTTTATGAAAAACAAGATAATTTCGCACGATGCGGGATTTCCTTAAAACGTGGTTTTCTGACAAATTTTGACGAAAGAAAATTCTCCTGTGGGTTCTCTTTTGAGGCTTCACGTTTAGACGTGCACGCCACACCAAATCCTTTCGAGTTACCACGTGTTGTTTAGGAGATACAAGCTAAATTTGTACGATGCCTTATTTCTTCTCATAAAGTGTTTCCAATACGTACATATTTGTCTTTACTCTGCAACACTGTATTTCCTTATAACGTGGTATTCTTACATATTCTGTCGCGAGAAAACTATCCTGTGCATTCCCTTTTGAGGCTACACAATTAGACATACAGGCAACACCAAAACTTTTCGAGTTACAACGTGTTGTTTATGAAAAACAAGATAATTTCGCACGATGCGGGATTTCCGTAAAAAGTGGTGTTCTGACAAATTTTGACGAAAGAAAATTCTCCTGTTGGTTCTCTTTTGAGGCTACACGTTTAGACGTGCACGCCACACCAAATCTTTTCGAGTTACCACTTGTTGTTTAGGAGATACAAGCTAATTTTTTACGAAGCGTTATTTTTTCTCGTAAAGTGTTTCCAAAAAGTATGTATTTGTCTTTACTCTGCAACACTGTATTTCCTTATAACGTTGTATTCTTACATGTTCTTTCGAGAGAAAAATCTCCTGTGAGTTCTCTTAAGTGGCTACACGCATAGACATACACGCAATACCAAAGCTTTGCGAGTAACAACGTGTTGTTTGGGAAAAACAAGATAATTTTCACGATGCTGGATATCCTTAAAACGTGGTTTTCTGACAAATTTTAACGAAAGAAAGTTCTCCTGTGCGTTGTCTTTTGAGGCTACAGGTTTAGACGTACACGCCACACCAAATCTTTTCGAGTTACAACGTGTTGTTTAGGAGATACAAGCAAATTTTTTAAGATGCGTTACTTCTTCTCCTAAAGTGTTTCCAATATGTACTTATTTGTCTTTACTCTGCAACACTGTATTTCCTTATAACGTGGTATTCTTACATATTCTTTCGAGAGAAAACTCTCCTGTGCATTCTCTTTTGAGGCTACACGCTTAGACAAACACTCAACACCAAAGCTTTTCGAGTTACACCGTGTTGTTTAGGAAAAACAAGATAATTTTGCACGATGCGAGATTTCCTTAAAACGTGTTTTCTGACAAATTTTGTTGAAAGAAAATTCTCCTGTGAGTTCCCTTTTGAGGCTACACGTTTAGACGTACACGTCACACCAAATCTTTTCGAGTTACAACGTGTTGTTTAGGAGATACAAGCTAATTTTTTACGATGCGTTATTTCTTCTTGTAAAATGTGTCCAATACATACTTATTTGTCTTTACTCTGCAACACTGTATTTCCTTATAACGTGGTATTCTTACATATTCTTTCAAGAGAAAACACTCCTGTGCGTTCTCTTTTGAGGCTACACGCTTAGACATACACGCAGCACCAAAGCTTTCCGAGTTACAACGTGTTGTTTAGGAAAAACAAGATAATTTCCACGATGCGGGATTTCCATAAAACGTGGTTTTCTGACAAATTTTGACGAAAGAAAATTCTCCTGTGAGTTCTCTTTCGAGGCTACACGTTTAGACGTACACGCCACACCAAATCTTTTCGAGTTACATCGTGTTGTTTAGGAGATACAAGCTAATTTTGTACGATGCGTTATTACTTCTCGTAAAGTGTTTCCAATATATACGTATTTGTCTTTACTCTGCAACACTGTATTTCCTTATAACGTGGTATTCTTATATATTCTTTCGAGAGAAATCTCTCCTGTGCATTCTCTTTTGAGGCCACAAGTTTATACATACACGCAACACCAAAGCTTTTCGAGTTACGAAGGGTTGTGTAGGAAAAACAAGATAATTTCGCACAATGCGGGATTTCCTTAATACGTGGATTCTGACAAATTTTGACGAAAGAAAATTATCCTGTGTGTTCTCTTTTGAGGCTACATATTTAGACGTACACGCCACACCAAATGTTTTCGAATTACAACGTATTGTTTAGGAAATACAAGCTAATTTTGTACAATGCGTTAATTCTTCTCGTAAAGTGTTTCCAATACGTACATATTTGTCTTTACTCTGCAACACTGTATTTCTTAAAACGTGGTTTTCTTACATATTCTTTCAAGAGAAAACTATCCTGTGCATTCCCTTTTGAGGCTACATACTTAGACATACAGGCAACAACAAAGCTTTTCGAGTTACAAAGTGATGTTTATGAAAAACAAGATAATTTCGCACGATGCGGGATTTCCTTAAAACGTGGTTTTCTGACCAATTTTGACTAAAGAAAATTCTCCTGTGGGTTCTCTTTTGAGGCTTCACGTTTAGACGTGCACGCCACACGAAATCCTTTCGAGTTACCACGTGTTGTTTAGGAGATACAAGCTAATTTTGTACGCTGCGTTATTTCTTCTCATAAAGTGTTTCCAATACGTACGTATTTGTCTTTACTCTGCAACACTGTATTTCCTTATAACGTGGTATTCTTACATATTCTGTCGAGAGAAAACTATCCTGTGCGTTCCCTTTTGAGGCTACACACTTAGACATACAAGCAACACCAAAACCTTTCGAGTTACAACGTGTTGTTTATGAAAAACTAGATAAGTTCACACGATGTGGGATTTCCTTAAAACGTGGTGTTCTGACAAATTTTGACGACAGAAAATTCTCCTGTTGGTTCTCTTTTGAGGCTACACGTTTAGACGTGCACGCCACACCAAATCTTTTCGAGTTACCACGTGTTGTTTAGGAGATACAAGGTAATTTTTTACGATGCATTATTTGTTCTCGTAAAGTGTTTCCAATAAGTACGTATTTGTCTTTACTCTGCAACACTGTATTTCCTTATAACATTGTATTCTTACATGTTCTTTCGAGAGAAAAATCTCCTGTGCCTTCTCTTAAGTGGCTACACGCATAGACATACACGCAGTACCAAAGCTTTTCGAGTTACAACGAGTTGTTTAGGAAAAACAAGATAATTTTGCACGATGCGGGATATCCTTAAAACGTGGTTTTCTGACAAATTATGACGAAAGAAAGTTCTCATGTGGGTTCTCTTTTGAGGCTACACGTTTAGACGTATGAGCCACACCAAATCTTTTCGAGTTACAACGTGTTGTTTACGAGATACAAGCAAATTTTTTACGATGCGTTATTTCTTCTCCTAAAGTGTTTCCAATATATACTTATTTGTCTTTACTCTGCAACACTGTATTTCCTTATAACGTGGTATTCTTACATATTCTTTCGAGAGAAAACTCTCCTGTGCATTCTCTTTTGAGGCTACACGCTTAGACAAACACTCAACACCAAAGATTTTCGAGTTACACCGTGTTGTTTAGTAAAAACAAGATAATTTTGCACGATGCGAGATTTCCTTAAAACGTGTTTTCTGACAAATTTTGATGAAAGAAAATTCTCCTGTGAGTTCTCTTTTGAGGGTACATGTTTAGACGTACATGTCACACCAAATCTTTTCGAGTTACAACGTGTTGTTTAGGAGATACAAGCTTATTTTTTACGATGCGTTACTTCTTCTCATAAATTGTGTCCAATACTTACTTATTTGTCTTTACTCTGCAACACTGTATTTCCTTATAACGCGGTATTCTTACATATTCTTTCGAGAGAAAACTCTCCTGTGCATTCTCTTTTGAGGCTACACGCTTAGACATACACGCAGCACCAAAGCTTTTCGAGTTACAACGTGTTGTTTAGGAAAAACAAGATAATTTCCACGATGCGGGATTTCCATAAAACGTGGTTTTCTGACAAATTTTGACGAAAGAAAATACTCCTGTAAGTTCACTTTTGAGGCTACACGTTTAGACGTACACGCCACACCAAATCTTTTCGAGTTACATCGTGTTGTTTAGGAGATACAAGCTAATTTTGTACGATGCGTTATTTCTTCTCGTAAAATGTTTCCAATATATACGTATTTGTCTTTACTCTGCAACACTGTATTTCCATATAACGTGGTATTCTTATATATTCTTTCGAGAGAAAACTCTCCTGTGCGTTATCTTTTGAGGCCACACGTTTAGACATACACGCAACACCAAAGCTTTTCGAGTTACAATGTGTTGTTTAGGAAAAACAAGATAATTTCGCACAATGCGGGATTTCCTTAAAACGTGGTTTTCTGTCAAATTTTGACGAAAGAAAATTCTCCTGTGGGTTCTCTTTTGAGGCTACACGTTTCAACTTACACGTCACACCAAATCCTTCGAGTTACAACGTTTTGTTTAGGAAATACAAGCTAATTTTGTACGATGTATTATTCCTTCTCGTAAAGTGTTTCCAATAAGTAAGTATCTGTCTTTACTCTGCAACACTGTATTTCCTTATAACGTGGTATTCTTACATATTCTTTCGAGAGAATACTCTACTGTGCATTCTCTTTTGAGGCTACATGCTTAGACATACACGCAACACCAAAGCTTTTCGAGTTACAACGTGTTGTTTAGGAAAAACAAGATAATTCTCATGATGCAGGACTTCATTAAAACGTGGTTTTCTGAAAAAATTTTGACCAAAGAAAATTCTCCTGTGCGTTCTCTTTTGAGGCTACGCATTTAGATGTAAACACCACACCAAATATTTTCGAGTTACAACGTGTTGGTTACACCAAAGCTTTTCGAGTTACAACGTGTTGTTTAGGAAAAACAAGATAATTTCGCACGATGCGGGATTTCCTTAAAACGTGGTTTTCCGACATATTTTGACGAAAGAAAATTCTCCTGTGGGTTCTCTTTTGAGGCTACACGTTTCAACATACACGCCACACAAAATCTTTTCGCGTTACACCGTGTTGTTTACGAAATACAAGCTAATTTTGTATGATGTATTATTCCTTCTCGTAAAGTGTTTCCAATATGTATGTATCTGTCTTTACTGTGCAACACTGTATGTCCTTATAACGTGGTATTCTTACATATTCTTTCGAGAGAATACTCTCCTGTGCGTTCTCTTTTGAGGCTACATGCTTAGACATACATGCAAAACCAAAGCTTTTCGAGTTACAACGTGTTATTTAGGAAAAACAAGATAATTTCGCACGATGCGGGATTTCCATAAAATGTGGTTTTCTGAAAAAATTTTGACCAACGAAAATTCTCCTGTGGGTTCTCCTTTGAGGCTACACCTTTAGATAAACACCACACCAAATCCTTTTGAGTTACAACGTGTTGTTTAGGAGATACAAGCTAATTTTTTACCATGTGTTATTTCTTCTCGTAAAGTGTTTCCAATACGTACATATTTGTCTGTACTCTGCAACACTGTTTTTCCATATAACATGGAATAACAAATAGTACAAAATTAGCTTGTATCTCCTAAACAACACGTTATAACTCGAAAGGTTTTGGTGTGGCCTGTACGTCTAAACGTGTACCCTCAAAAGAGAACCCATGTTTTAAGGAAATCCCGCATCGTGCGCAATTATCTTCTTTTTCCTAAACAACACGTTTTAACTCGAAAAGCTTTGGTGTTGCGTGTATGTCTAAGCGTGTAGCCTCAAAAAAGAACGCACAAAAGAGTTTTCTCTCGAAAGAGTATGTAAGAATACCACTTTATAAGGAAATACAGTGTCGCAGAGTAAAGGCAAATACATACGTATTGGAAACACTTTACAAGAAGAAATAACGCAACGTACAAAATTAGTTTGTATCTCCTAAACAACACGTTGTAACTCGAAACGATTTGGTGTGGCCTGTACGTCTAAACGTGTAGCCTCAAAAGAGAACCCACAGGAGAATTTTCTTTCGTCAAAATTTTTCAGAAAACCACGTTTTAAGGAAATCCCGCTTTAAGGAAATCCTAAACAACACGTTGTAACTCGAAAAGCTTTGGTGTTGCGTGTATGTTTAAGTGTGTAGCCTCAAAAGAGAACGCACAGGAGAGTTTTTTTCTCGATAGAATTTGTAAGGATACCACGTTATAAGGAAATACAGTGTTGCAGAATAAAGACAAATACGTAAGTATTGGAAACACATAAACTTTACGAGATGAAATAAAGCATCGTACAAAATTAGCTTGTATCTCCTAAACAACACGTGGTAACTCAAAAAGATTTGGTGTGTGGCGTGCACGTCTAAATGTGTAGCCTCAACAGAGAACACACAGGAGAATTTTCTTACGTTAAAATTTGTCAGAAAACACTTTTTAAGGAAATCCCGCATCGTGGGAAATTATCTTGTTTTTCCTAATCAACACGTTGTAACTCGAAAAGCTTTGGTGGTGCATGTATGTCTAAGCGTGTAGCCTCCAAAGAGAACGCACAGGATAGTTTTCTCTCGAAAGAATATGTAAGAATACCACGTTGTAAGGAAATACAGTGTTGCAGAGTATAGACAAATATGTACTTATTGGAAACACTTTACGAAAAGAAATAACGCATCATGCAAACTTAGCTTGTATCTCCTAAACAACACGTTGTAACTCGAAAAGATTTGGTGTGGCGTGAACGACTAAACGTGTAGCCTCAAAGGAGAACGCACAGGAGAGCTTTCTTTCGTCAAAATTTGTCAGAAAACCACGTTTTAAGGAAATCCTGCATCCTGCGAAATTATCTTGTTTTTCCTAAACAACATGTTGTAACTGGAAAAGCTTTGGTGTGGCGTATATGTCTAAGCGTGTAGCCTCAAAAGAGAACGCACAGGAGAGTTTTCTCCCGAAAGAATATGTAGGAATACCACGTTATAAGGAAATACAGTGTTGCAGAGTAAAGACAAATAAATACTTATTGGAAACACATAAACTTTACGAGAAGAAATAAGACATAGTACAAAATTAGCTTGTATATCCTAAACAACACGTTATAACTCGAAAGGATTTGGTGTTGCGTGTATGTCTAAGCATGTAGCCTCAAAAAACAATGCACAGGAGAGTTTTCTCTCGAAAGAATATGTAAGAATACCACGTTATAAGGAAACATATTGCTGCAGAGTAAAGACAAATACATACGTTTTGGAAGCACATTATGAGAAGAAATAACGCATGGTACAAAATTAGCTTGTAATTCCGAAACAACACGTGGTAACTCAAAAAGATTTGGTGTGGCGTGCACATCTAAAACGTGTAGCCTCAAAAGAGAACCCACAGTACAATTTTCTTTCGTCAAAATTTGTCAGAAAACCATGTTTTAAGGAAATCCCGCATCGTGCGAAATTATCTTGTTTTTCCTAATCAACACGTTGTAACTCGAAAGGCTTTGGTGGTGCGTGTATGTCTAAGCGTGTAGCCTCCAAAGAGAACGTACAGGATAGTTTTCTCTCGAAAGAATATGTAAGAATACCACGTTATAAGGAAATACAGTGTTGCAGAGTATAGACAAATATGTACTTATTGGAAACACTTTAGGAGAAGAAATAACGCATCATGTAAAATTAGCTTGTATCTCCTAAACAACACGTTGTAACTCGACAAGATTTGGTGTGGCGTGTATGTCTAAACGTGTAGCCTCAAAAGAGAACCCACAGGAGAGTTTTCTTTCGTCAAAATTTGTCAGAAAACCACGTTTAAGGAAATACAGCATCACGCGAAATTATCTTGTTTATCCTAAACATGTTGTAACTCGAAAAGCTTTGGTGGTGCGTTTATGTCTAAGCGTGTAACCTCAAAAGAGAACGCATAGGAGAGTTTTCTTCCGAAAGAATATGTAGGAATACCACGTTATAAGGAAATACAGTGTTGCAGAGTAAAGACAAATATATACTTATTGGAAACACTTAAGCTTTATGAGAAGAAATAACACATAGTACAAAATTAGCTTGTATCTCCTAAACAACACGTTATAACTCGAAAGGATTTGGTGTGGCGTGTACGTCTAAACGTGTAGTCTCAAAAGAGAACCCACAGGAGATTTTTCTTTCGTCAAAATTTGTCAGAAAACCACGTTTTAAGGAAATCCCGCATCATGCGAAATTATCTTGTTTTTCCTAAACAACACGTTGTAACTCGAAAAGCTTTGGTGTTGGGTGAATGTCTAAGCGTGTAGCCTGCAAAGAGAACGCACAGGAGAGTTTTCTCTTGAAAGAATATGTAAGAATATCACGTTATAAGGAAATACAGTGTGGCAGAGTAGAGGCAAGTACATACGTATTGTAAACACTTAAACTTTACGAGAAGAAATAATTCATCGTAAAAAAATTAGCTTGTATCTCCTAAACAACAAGTTGTAACTCAAAAAGATTTGGTGTGGCGTGTACGTCTAAACGTGTAGCCTCAAAAGAGAACGCACAGGGGAGTTTTCTCCAGAAAGAATATGGAGGAATACCACGTTATAAGGAAATACAGTGTTGCAGAGTAAAGACAAATACATACTTATTGGAAACAGTTAAGCTTTACGAGAAGAAATAACACATAGTACAAAAGTAGCTTATATATCCTAAACAACACGTTATAACTCGATACGATTTGGTGTGGCGTGTACATCTAAACGTGTAGCCTCAAAAGAGTACCCACAGGAGAATTTTCTTTCGTCAAAAGTTTTCAGAAAACCACGTTTTAAGGGAATCCCGCATCATGTGAAATTATCTTGTTTTTCCTAAACAACACGTTGTAACTCGAAAAGCTTTGGTGTTGCGTGAATGTCTAAGCGTGTAGCCTCCAAAGAGAACGCACAGGAGAGTTTTCTCTCAAAAGAATATGTAAGAATACCACGTTATAAGGAAATACAGTGTGGCAGAGTAAAGACAAATACGTATGTAATGGAAGCACTTTATGAGAGAAATAACGCATCTTGCAAAATTAGCTTGTATGTCCTAAACAACACGTTGTAACTCGAAAAGGTTTGGTGTGGCGTGTACGTCTAAAAGTGTAGCCTCAAAAGAGAACCCACAGGAGAGTTTTCTTTCGTCAAAATTTGTCAGAAAACCACGTTTTAAGGAAATCCCGCATCGTGCGAAATTATCTTGTTTTTCCTAATCAACACGTTGTAACTCGAAAAGCTTTGGTGGTGCGTGTATGTCTAAGCGTGTAGCCTCCAAAGAGAACGCACAGGATAGTTTTCTCTCGAAAGAATATGTAAGAATACCACGTTATAAGGAAATACAGTGTTGCAGAATTTAGACAAATATGTACTTATTGGAAACACTTTAGGAGAAGAAATAACACATCATGCAAAATTAGCTTGTATCTCCTAAACAACACGTTGTAACTCGACAAGATTTGGTGTGGCGTGTATGTCTAAACGTGTAGCCTCAAAAGAGAAACCACAGGAGACTTTTCTTTCGTCTAAATTTGTCAGAAAACCACGTTTTAAGGAAATACCTCATCGTGCGAAATTATCTTGATTTCCTAAACAACATGTAACTCGAAAAGCTTTGGTGGTGCGTGTATGTCTAAGCGTGTAGCCTCAAAAGAGAATGCACAGGAGAGTTTTCTTCCGAAAGAATATGTAGGAATACAACGTTATAAGGAAATACAATGTTGCAGAGTAAAGACAAATGCATACTTATTGGAAACACTTAAGCTTTAGGAGACGAAATAACACATAGTAAAATTTAGTTTGTATACCCTAAACAACACGTTATAACTCGAAAGGATTTGGTGTGGTGTGTACGTCTAAATGTGTAGCCTCAAATGAGAACCCACAGGAGAATTTTCTTTCATCAAAATTTGTCAGAAAACCACGTTTAAAGAAATCCCGCATCATGCGAAATTATCTTGTTTTTCCTAAAAAACACGTTGTAACTCGAAAAGCTTTGGTGTTGCGTTAATGTCTAAGCATGTAGCCTCCAAAGAGATCACACAGGAGAGTTTTCTCTCGAAAGAATATATAAGAATACCACGTTATAAGGAATACAGTGTTGCAGAGTAGAGGCAAATATATACATATTGGAAAAACTTAAACTTTACGAGAAGAAATAATTCATCGTTAAAAAATTAGCTTGTATCTCCGAAACAACAAGTTGTAACTCAAAAAGATTTGGTGTGGCGTGTACGTCTAAACGTGTAGCCTCAAAAGAGAACGCACAGGAGAGTTTTCTCCTGAAAGAATATGTAGGAATACTACATTATAAGGAAATACAGTGTTGCAGAGTAAAGACAAATACATACATATTGGAAACACATAAGCTTTACGAGAAGAAATAGCACATAGTACAAAATTAGCTTGTATATCCTAAACAACACGTTAGAACTCGAAAGGATTTGGTGTGGCGTGTACGTCTAAACATGCAGCCTCAAAAGAGAACCCACAGGAGAATTTTCTTTCGTCATAATTTGTCAGAAAACCACGTTTTAAGGAAATCCCCATCATGCGAAATTATCTTGTTTTTCCTAAACAACACGTTGTACCTCGAAAAACTTTCGTGTTGCCTGAATGTCTAAGTGTGTAGCCTCCAAAGAGAACGCACAGGAGAGTTTTCTCTCGAAAGAATATGTAAGAATACCACGTTATAAGGAAATACAGTGTTGCAGAGTAGAGGCGAATACATACGTATTGGAAACACTTAACCTTTACGAGAAGAAATAATTCATTGTAAAAAAATTAGCTTGTATCTCCTAAACAACAAGTTGCAACTCAAAAAGATTTGGTGTGGTGTGTACGTCTAAACGTTTAGCTTCAAAAGAGAACCCACAGGAGAATTTTCGTTCGTCAAAATTTGTCAGAAAACCACGTTTTAAGGAAATCCCGCATCGTGAGAAATTATCTTGTTCTTCCTAAACAACAAGTTGTAACTCGAAAAGCTTTGCTGTTGCGTGTATGTCTCAGCGTGTAGCCTCAAATGAGAACGCACAGGAGAGTTTTCTCTCGAAAAAATATGTAAGAATACCACGTTATAAGGAAATACAGTGTTGCAGAGTAAAGACAAATACTTATTGGAAAAACTTTATGAGAAGAAATAACGCATCATACAAAATTAGCTTGTATCTCCTAAACAAAACATTGTAACTCGAAAAGATTTGGTGTGGCGTGTACGTCTAAACGTGTAGCCTCAAAAGAGAACCCACAGGAGAATTTTTGTTCGTAAAATTTGTCAGAAATCCATGTTTTAAGGAAATCACTCATCGTGCGAAATTATCTTGTTTTTCCTAAACAACACGTTGTAACTCGAAAAGCTTTGATGTTGCGTGTATGTCTAAGCGTGTAGCCTCAAAAGAGAACGCACAGGAGAGTTTTCTCTCGAAAGAACATGTAAGAATACCACATTATAAGGAAATACAGTTTTGCAGAGTAAAGACAAATACATATGTATTTGAAACACTCTATGAGAAGAAATAACGCATCGTAAAAAATTAGTTTGTATCTCCTAAACAACACGTTGTAACTCAAAAAGATTTGGTGTGGCATGTACGTCTAAACGTGCAGCCTCAAAAGAGAACCCACAGGATAATTTTCTTTCCTCAAAATTTGTCAGAAAACCACTTATTAAGGAAATCCCGCATCATGCGAAACTATCTTGTTTTTCCTAAACAACACATTGTAACTCGAAAATCTTTGGTGTTGCGTGTATGTCTAAGCATGTAGCCTCAAAAGAGAACGCACAGGAGAGATTTCTCTCGAACGAGTATGTAAGAATACCACGTTATAAAGAAATACATTGTGGCAAATTAAAGATAAATACGTTCCTTTTGGAAACACTTAAACTTTACAAGAAGATATAAAGCATTGTAAAAAATTAGCTTGTATCTCCTAAAGAACACGTTGTAACTCGAAAACATTTGGTGTGGCGTGTATGTCTAAATGTTTAGCCTCAAATGAAAACCCACAGGAGAATTTTATTTCCTCAAAATTTGTCAGAAAACCACGTTTTAAGGAATTCCCGCATCGTGCGAAATTATCTTGTTTTTCCTAAACAACACGTTCTAACTCGAAATGCTTTGGTGTTGCGTGTATGTCTAAGCGTGTAGCCTCAAAAGAGAATGCACAGGAGAGTTTTCTCTCGAAAGAATATGTACGAATACCATGTTATAAGGAAATTCAGTGTTGTAGAGTAAAGACAAATACGTACGTATTGGAAACACTTTAGGAGAAGAAATAACGCATCGTAAAAATTAGCTTGTATCTCCTAAAGAACACGTTGTAACTCGAAAGATTTGGTGTGGCGTGTAGGTCGAAACATGTAGCCTCAAAAGAGAACCCACAGGAGAATTTTCTTTCGTCAAAATTTGTCAGAAAACCACGTTTTAAAGAAATCCCGCATTGTGCGCATTTATCTTGTTTTTCATAAACAAAACATTGTAACTCGAAAAGCTTTGGTGTTGGGTGTATGTGTAAGCGTGTAGCCTCAAAAGAGAATGCACAGGAGAGTTTTCTCCCAAAGAATATGTAGGAATACCACGTTATAAGGAAATATATTGCTGCAGAGTAAAGACAAATACATACGTATTGGAAACATATTATGAGAAGAAATAATGCATGGTACAAAATTTGCTTGTATCTCCTAAACAACACGTGGTAACTCAAAAAGATTTGGTGTGGCGTGCACGTCTAAATGTGTAGCCTCAAAAGAGAACCCACAGCAGAATTTTCTTACGTCAAAATTTGTCAGAAAACCACATTTTAAGGAAATCCCGCATCGTGCGAAATTATCCTGTTTTTCCTAATCAACACGTTGTAACTCGAAAAGCTTTGGTGTTGCGTGTATGTCTAAGCGTGTAGCCTCCAAAGAGAACGCACAGGATAGTTTTCTCTCGAAAGAATATGTAAGAATACCAGTTATAAGGAAATACAGTGTTGCAGAGTATAGACAAATATGTACTTATTGGAAACACTTTACGAGAAGAAATAACGCATCATGCAAAATTAGCTTGTATCTCCTGAACAACACGTTGCAACTCGAAAAGATTTGGTGTGGCATGAACGACTAAACGTGTAGCCTCAAAGGAGTACCCACAGGAGGGTTTTCTTTCGTCAAAATTTGTCAGAAAACCACGTTTTAAGGAAATCCTGCATCCTGCGAAATTATCTTGTTTTTCCTAAACAACATGTTGTAACTCGAAAAGCTTTGATGTTGCGTATATGTCTAAGCATGTAGCCTCAAAAGAGAACGTACAGGAGAGTTTTCTCCCAAAGAATATATAGGAATACCACGTTATAAGGAAATACAGTGTTGCAGAGTAAAGACAAATGCATACTTATTGGAAACACTTAAACTTTACGAGAAGAAATAAAACATAGTAAAAAATTAGCTTGTATATCCTAAACAACACGTTATAACTTGAAAGGATTTGGTGTTGCGTGTATGTCTAAGCATGTAGCCTCAAAAGAGAATGCACAGAAGAGTTTTCTCCCGAAAGAATATGTAAGAATACCACATTATAAGGAAATATATTGCTACAGAGTAAAGACAAATATGTACGTATTGGAAACACATTATGAGAAGAAATAACGCATGGTACTAAATTAGCTTGTATCTCCGAAACAACACGTGGTAACTCAAAAAGATTTGGTGTGGCGTGTACATCTAAATGTGTAGCCTCAAAAGAGAATCAACAGGAGAATTTTCTTACGTCAAAATTTGTCAGAAAACCACTTTTTAAGGAAATCCCGCATCGTGCGAAATTATCTTGTTTTTCCTAATCAACACGTTGTAACTCGAAAAGCTTTGGTGGTGCGTGTATTTCTAAGCGTGTAGCCTCCAAAGAGAACGCACAGGATAGTTTTCTCTCGAAAGAATATGTAAGAATACCACGTTATAAGGAAATACAGTGTTGCAGAGTATAGACAAATATGTACTTATTGGAAACACTTTAGGAGAAGAAATAACGCATCATGTAAAATTAGCTTGTATCTGCTAAACAACACGTTGTAACTCGACAAGATTTGGTGTGGCGTGTATGTCTAAACGTGTAGCCTCAAAAGAGAACCCACAGGAGAGTTTTCTTTCGTCAAAATTTGTCAGAAAACCACGTTTTAAGGAAATACCGCATCGTGCGAAATTATCTTGTTTTTCCTAAACAACATGTTGCAACTCGAAAAGCTTTGGTGTTGCGTGTATGTCTAAGCGTGTAGCCTCAAAAGAGAACGCACAGGAGAGTTTTCTCTCGAAAGAATATGTAAGAATACCACGTTATAAGGGAATACAGTGTTGCAGAGTAAAGACAAATACATACTTATTGGAAACACTTAAGCTTTACGAGAAGAAATAACACGTAGTACAAAATTAGCTTGTATATCCTAAACAACACGTTATAATTCGAAAGGATTTGGTGTGGCGTGTACGTCTAAACATGCAGCCTCAAAAAACCACCCACAGAAGAATTTTCTTTCATTAAAATTTGTCAGAAAACCACGTTTTACGGAAATCCCGCATCATGCGAAATTATCTTGTTTTTCCTAAACAACACGTTGTAACTCGAAAAGCTTTGGTGTTGCGTGAATGTCTAAGCGTGTAGCCTCCAAAGAGAACACACAGGAGAGTTTTCTCTCGAAAGAATATGTAAGAATATCACGTTATAAGGAAATACAGTGTTGCAGAGTAGAGGCAAATACATACGTATTGGAAACACTTAAACTTTACGAGAATAAATAATTCATCTTTAAAAAATTAGCTTGTATCTCCTAAACAACAAGTTGTAACTCAAAAAGATTTGGTGTGGCGTGTACGTCTAAGGTGTAGCCTCAAAAGAGAACGCACAGGGGAGTTTTCTCCTGAAAGCATATGTAGGAATACCACGTTATAAGGAAATACAGTGTTGCAGAGTAAAGACATATACATACTTATTAGAAACAGTTAAGCTTTACGAGAAGAAATAACACATAGTACAAAATTAGCTTGTATATCCTAAACAACACGTTATAACTCGAAAGGATTTGGTGTGGCGTGTGCGTCTAAACGTGTAGCCTCAAAAGAGAACCCACAGGAGAATTTTCTTTCCTCAACACTTTTTAGAAAACCACGTTTTAAGGGAATCCCGCATCATGCGAAATTATCTTGCTTTTCCTAAACAACATGTTGTAACTAGAAAAGCTTTGGTGTTGCGTGAATATCTAAGCGTATAGCCTCCAAAGAGAACGCACAGGAGAGATTTCTCTCGAAAGAATATGTAAGAATACCACGTTATAAGGAAATACAGTGTGGCAGAGTAAAGTAAAATATGTACGTAATGGAAGCACTTTATGAGAGAAATAACGCATCTTGCAAAATTAGCTTGTATGTCCTAAACAACACGTTGTGACTCGAAAAGATTTGGTGTGGCCTGTACGTCTAAAAGTGTAGCCTCAAAAGAGAACCCACAGGAGAGTTTTCTTTCGTCAAAATTTGTCAGAAAACCACGTTTTAAGGAAATCCTGCATCGTGCAAAATTATCTTGTTTTTCCTAATCAACACGTTGTAACTCGAAAAGCTTTGGTGGTGCGTGTATGTCTAAGCGTGTAGCCTCCAAAGAGAACGCACAGGATAGTTTTCTCTCAAAGAATATGTAAGAATACCACATTATAAGGAAATACAATGTTGCAGAATTTAGACAAATATGTACTTATTGGAAACACTTTAGGAGAAGAAATAACGCATCATGCAAAATTAGCTCGTATCTCCTAAACAACACGTTTTAACTCGACAAGATTTGGTGTGGCATGTATGTCTAAAGGTGTAGCCTCAAAAGAGAACCCACAGGAGAGTTTTCATTCGTCAAAATTTGTCAGAAAACCACGTTTTAAGGAAATACCGCATCGTGCGAAATTATCTTGTTTTTCCTAAGCAACATGTTGTAACTCGAAAAGCTTTGGTGTTGCGTGTATGTCTAAGCATGTAGCCTCAAAAGAGAAGGCACAGGAGAGTTTTCTTCCGAAAGAATATGTAGGAATACCACGTTATAAGGAAATACAGTGTTGCAGAGTAAAGACAAATGCATACTTATTGGAAACACTTAAGCTTTACGAGAGGAAATAACACATAGTAAAAATTAGTTTGTATATCCTAAACAACACGTTATAACTTGAAAAGATTAGGTGTGGCGTTGTACGTCTAAACGTGTAGCCTCAAAAGAGAACCCACAGGAGAATTTTCTTTCATCAATATTTGTCAGAAAACCACGTTTTAAGGAAATCCCGCATCATGCGAAATTATCTTGTTTTTCCTAAACAACACGTTGTAACTCGAAAAGCTTTGGTGTTGCGTGTATGTCTAAGCGTGTAGCCTCAAAAGAGAACGCACAGGAGAGTTTTCTTCCAAAAGAATATGTAGGAATACCACGTTATATGAAAATACAGTGTTGCAGAGTAAAGACAAATGCATTCTTATTGGAAACACTTAAGTTTTACGAGAAGAAATAACACATAGTAAATATTAGTTTGTATATCCTAAACAACACGTTATAACTCGAAAGGATTTGGTGTGGCGTGTACGTCTAAACGTGTAGCCTCAAAAGAGAACCCACAGAAGAATTTTCTTTCATCAAAATTTGTCAGAAAACCACGTTTTAAGGAAATCCCGCATCATGCGAAATTATCTTGTTTTTCCTAAACAACACGTTGTAACTCGAAAAGCTTTGGTGTTGCGTGAATATCTAAGCGTGTAGCCTCCAAAGAGAACGCACAGGAGAGTTTTCTCTCGAAAGAATATGTAAGAATACCACGTTATAAGGAAATACAGTGTTGCAGAGTAGAGGCAATATATACATATTGGAAACACTTAAACTTTAAGAGAAGAAATAATTCATCGTTAAAAAATAAGCTTGTACCTCCTAAACAACAAGTTGTAACTCAAAAAGATTTGGTGTGGCGTGTACGTCTAAACGTGTAGCCTCAAAAGAGAACGCACAGGAGAGTTTTCTCCCGAAAGAATATGTAGGAACACTACGTTATAAGGAAATACAGTGTTGCAGAGTAAAGACAAATGCATACTTATTGGAAACACTTAAGCTTTACGAGAGGAAATAACACATAGTAAAAATTAGTTTGTATATCCTAAACAACACGTTATAACTTGAAAGGATTAGATGTGGCGTGTACGTCTAAACGTGTAGCCTCAAAAGAGAACCCACAGGAGAATTTTCTTTCATCAATATTTGTCAGAAAACCACGTTTTAAGGAAATCACGCATCATGCGAAATTATCTTGTTTTTCCTAAACAACACGTTGTAACTCGAAAAGCTTTGGTGTTGCATGAATGTCTAAGCGTGTAGCCTCCAAAGAGAACGCACAGGAGAGTTTTCTCTCGAAAGAATATGTAAGAATACCACGTTATAAGGAAATACAGTGTTGCAGAGTAGAGGCAAATATATACATATTGGAAACACTTAAAATTTAAGAGAAGAAATAATTCATCGTTAAAAAATAAGCTTGTATCTCCTAAACAACAAGTTGTAACTCAAAAAGATTTGGTGTGGCGTGTACGTCTAAACGTGTAGCCTCAAAAGAGAACGCACAGGAGAGTTTTCTCCCGAAAGAATATGTAGGAATACTACGTTATAAGGAAATACAGTGTTGCAGAGTAAAGACAAATACATTCTTATTGGAAACACTTAAACTTTATGAGTAGAAATAACACATAGTACAAAATTAGCTTGTATATCCTAAACAACACGTTAGAACTCGAAAGGATTTGGTGTGGCGTGTACGTCTAAACGTGAAGCCTCAAAACAGAACCCACAGGAGAATTTTCTTTCGTCAAAATTTGTCAGAAAACCACTTTTTAAGGAAATCCCCATCATGCGAAATTATCTTGTTTTTCCTAAACAACACGTTGTAACTCGAAAAGCTTTGGTGTTGCGTGAATGTCTAAGTGTGTAGCCTCCAAAGAGAACGCACAGGAGAGTTTTCTCTCGAAAGAATATGTATGAATACCACGTTATAAGGAAATACAGTGTTGCAGAGTAGAGGCAAATACATACGTATTGGAAACACTTAAACTTTACGAGAAGAAATAATTCATCATTAAAAAATTAGCTTGTATCTCCTAAACAACAAGTTGTAACTCAAAAAGATTTGGTGTGGCGTGTACGTCTAAATGTTTAGCCTCAAAAGAGAACCCACAGGAGAATTTTCTTTCGTCAAAATTCGTCAGAAAACCACGTTTTAAGGAAATCCAGCATCGTGAGAAATTATCTTGTTCTTCCTAAACAACACGTTGTAACTCAAAAAGCTTTGGTGTTCCATGTATGTCTCAGCGTGTAGCCTCAAATGAGAATGCACAGGAGAGTTTTCTCTCGAAAAAAATATGTAAGAATACACCTTATAAGGAAATACAGTGTTGCAGAGTAAAGACAAATACTTACTTATTGGAAAAACTTTATGAGAAGAAATAACGCATCGTACCAAATTAGCCTGTATCTCCTAAGCAACACGTTGAAACTTAAAAGATTTGGTGTGGCCTGTACGTCTAAACGTGTAGTCTCAAAAGAAAACCAATAGGAGAAATTTCTTTTGTCAAAATTTGTCAGAAAACCACGTATTAAGGAAATCCCTCATCGTGCGAAATTATCTTGTTTTTCCTAAACAACACGTTGTAATGCGAAAAGCTTTGGTGTTGCGTGTATGTCTAAGCGTGTAGCCTCAAAAGAGGACGCACAGGAGAGTTTTCTCTCGAAAGAATATGTAAGAATACCACGTTATAAGGAAATACAGTGTTGCAGACTAAAGGCAAATACGTACTTTTGGAAACACTTTACAAGAAGAAATAACGCATCGTACAAAATTAGCTTGATCTCCTAAACAGCACATTGTAACTCGAAAAGATTTGGTGTGGCGTGTACGTCTAAACGTGTAGCCTCAAAAGAGAACCCACAGGAGAATTTTTGTTTGTTAAAATTTGTCAGAAATCCATGTTTTAAGGAAATCACTCATCGTGCGAAATTATCTTGTTTTTCCTAAACAACACGTTGTAACTCGAAAAGCTTTGATGTTGCGTGTATGTCTAAGCGTTTAGCCTCAAAAGAGAACGCACAGGAGAGTTTTCTCTCGAAAGAACATGTAAGAATACCACATTATAAGGAAATACAGTTTTGCAGAGTAAAGACAAATACGTATGTATTTGAAACACTCTATGAGAAGGAGAAGAAATAACGCATCGTAAAAGATTAGTTTGTATCTCCTAAACAACACGTTGTAACTCGAAAAGATTTGGTGTGGCATGTACGTCTAAACGTGTAGCCTCAAAAGAGAACCCACAGGAGAATTGTCTTTCTTCAAAATTTGTCAGTAAACCACTTATTAAGGAAATCCCGCATCATGCGAAACTATCTTGTTTTTCCTAAACAACACATTGTAACTCGAAAATCTTTGGTGTTGAGTGTATGTCTAAGCATGTAGCCTCAAAAGAGAACGCACAGGAGAGATTTCTCTCGAACGAGTATGTAAGAATACCACGTTATAAGGAAATACATTGTGGCAAATTAAAGATAACTACGTTCCTTTTGGAAACACTTAAACTTTACAAGAAGATATAATGCATCGTAAAAAATTAGCTTGTATCTCCTAAAGAACACGTTGTAACTCGAAAACATTTGGTGTGGCGTGTACGTCTAAACATTTAGCCTCAAATGAAAACCCACAGGAGAATTTTCTTTCCTCAAAATTTGTCAGAAAACCACGTTTTAAGGAATTCCCGCATCATGAGAAATTATCTTGTTTTCCTAAACAACACGTTCTTACTCGAAATGCTTTGGTGTTGCGTGTATGTCTAAGCGTGTAGCCTCAAAAGA
The DNA here is from genome assembly GCF_947179515.1 of Apodemus sylvaticus. Taxonomy (NCBI): domain Eukaryota; kingdom Metazoa; phylum Chordata; class Mammalia; order Rodentia; family Muridae; genus Apodemus; species Apodemus sylvaticus. The sequence goes on from NW_026263343.1 coordinate 59,992, forward strand.
GAATGCACAGGAGAGTTTTCTCTCGAAAGAATATGTACTAATACCATGTTATAAGGAAATACAGTGTTGTAGAGTAAAGACAAATACGTACATATTGGAAACACTTTAGGAGAAGAAATAACGCATCGTACAAAATTAGCTTGTATCTCCTAAACAACACGTTGTAACTCGAAAAGATTTGGTGTGGCGTGTACGTCTAAACATGTAGCCTCAAAAGAGAACCCACAGGAGAATTTTCTTTCGTCAAAATTTGTCAGAAAACCACGTTTTAAGGAAATTCCGCATTGTGCGCAATTATCTTGTTTTTCATAAACAAAACATTGTAACTCGAAAAGCTTTGGTGTTGGGTGTATGTGTAAGCGTGTAGCCTCAAAAGAGAATGCACAGGAGAGTTTTCTCTCGAAAGAATATGTAAGAATACCACGTTATAAGGAAATATATTGCTGCAGAATAAAGACAAATACATACGTATTGGAAACATATTATGAGAAGAAATAATGCATGGTACAAAATTTGCTTGTATCTCCTAAACAACACGTGGTAACTCAAAAAGATTTGGTGTGGCGTGCACGTCTAAATGTGTAGCCTCAAAAGAGAACCCACAGGAGAATTTTCTTACGTCAAAATTTGTCAGATAACCACTTTTTAAGGAAATCCCGCATCGTGGGAAATTATCTTGTTTTTCCTAATCAACACGTTGTAACTCGAAAAGCTTTGGTGGTGCGTGTATGTCTAAGCGTGTAGCCTCCAAAGAGAACGCAAGGGATAGTTTTCTCTCGAAAGAATATGTAAGAATACCACGTTATAAGGAAATACAGTGTTGCAGATTATAGACAAATATGTACTTCTTGGAAACACTTTACGAAAAGAAATAACGCATCATGCAAACTTAGCTTGTATCTCCTAAACAACACGTTGTAACTCGAAAAGATTTGGTGTGGCGTGAACGACTAAACGTGTAGCCTCAAAGGAGAACCCACAGGAGAGTTTTCTTTCGTCAAAATTTGTCAGAAAACCACGTTTTAAGGAAATCCTGCATCCTGCGAAATTATCTTGTTTTTCCTAAACAACATGTTGTAACTCGAAAAGCTTTGGTGTTGCGTATATGTCTAAGCGTGTAGCCTCAAAAGAGAACGCACAGGAGAGTTTTCTCCCGAAAGAATATGTAGGAATACCACTTTATAAGGAAATACAGTGTTGCAGAGTAAAGACAAATAAATACTTAGGGAAACACTTAAACTTTACGAGAAGAAATAAAACATAGTACAAAATTAGCTTGTATATCCTAAACAACACGTTATAACTCGAAAGGATTTGGTGTTGCGTGTATGTCTAAGCATGTAGCCTCAAAAGAGAATGCACAGGAGAGTTTTCTCTCGAAAGAATATGTAAGAATACCATGTTATAAGGAAACATATTGCTGCAGAGTAAAGACAAATACATACGTTTTGGAAACACATTAAGAGAAGAAATAACGCATGGTACAAAATTAGCTTGTATCTCCGAAACAACACGTGGTAACTCAAAAATATTTGGTGTGGTGTGTACATCTAAACGTGTAGCCTCAAAAGAGAACCCACAGGTGAATTTTCTTACGTCAAAATTTGTCAGAAAACCACGTTTTAAGGAAATCCCGCATCATGCGAAATTATCTTGTTTTTCCTAATCAACACGTTTTAACTCGAAAAGCTTTGGTGGTGCGTGTATGTCTAAGCGTGTAGCCTCCAAAGAGAACGCACAGGATAGTTTTCTCTCGAAAGAATATGTAAGAATACCACGTTATAAGGAAATACAGTGTTGCAGAGTATAGGACAAATATGTACTTATTGGAAACACTTTAGGAGAAGAAATAACGCATCATGTAAAATTAGCTTGTATCTCCTAAACAACACGTTGTAACTCGACAAGATTTGGTGTGGCATGTATGTCTAAACGTGTAGCCTCAAAAGAGAACCCACAGGAGAGTTTTCTTTCGTCAAAATTTGTCAGAAAACCACGTTTAAGGAAATACCGCATCGTGCGAAATTATCTTGTTTATCCTAAACAACATGTTGTAACTCGAAAAGCTTTGGTGGTGCGTGTATGTCTAAGCGTGTAGCCTCAAGAGAGAATGCACAGGAGAGTTTTCTTCCGAAAGAATATGTAGGAATACCACGTTATAAGGAAATACAGTGTTGCAGAGTAAAGACAAATACATACTTATTGGAAACACTTAAGCTTTACGAGAAGAAATAACACATAGTACAAAATTAGCTTGTATATCCTAAACAACACGTTATAACTCGAAAGGATTTGGTGTGGCGTGTACGACTAAACGTGTAGCCTCAAAAGAGAACCCACAGGAGAATTTTCTTTCGTCAAAATTTGTCAGAAAAACCACGTTTTAAGGAAATTCCGCATCATGCGAAATTATCTTGTTTTTCCTAAACAACACGTTGTAACTCGAAAAGCTTTGGTGTTGGGTGAATGTCTAAGCGTGTAGCCTCCAAAGAGAACGCACAGGAGAGTTTTCTCTCGAAAGAATATGTAAGAATATCACGTTATAAGGAAATACAGTGTGGCAGAGTAGAGGCAAGTACATACGTATTGGAAACACTTAAACTTTACGAGAAGAAATAATTCATCGTAAAAAAATTAGCTTGTATCTCCTAAACAACAAGTTGTAACTCAAAAAGATTTGGTGTGGCGTGTACGTCTAAAAGTGTAGCCTCAAAAGAGAACGCACAGGGGAGTTTTCTCCCGAAAGAATTTGTAGGAATACCACGTTATAAGGAAATACAGTGTTGCAGAGTAAAGACAAATACATACTTATTGGAAACAGTTATGCTTTACAAGAAGAAATAACACATAGTACAAAATTAGCTTGTATATCCTAAACAACAGGTTATAACTCGATAGGATTTGGTGTGGCGTGTACATCTAAAAGTGTAGCCTCAAAAGAGAACCCACAGGAGAATTTTCTTTCGTCAACACTTTTCAGAAAACCACGTTTTAAGGGAATCCCACATCATGCGAAATTATCTTGTTTTTCCTAAACAACACGTTGTAACTAGAAAAGCTTTGGTGTTGCGTGAATGTCTAAGCGTGTAGCCTCCAAAGAGAATGCACAGGAGAGTTTTCTCTCGAAAGAATATGTAAGAATACCACGTTATAAGGAAATACAGTGTGGCAGAGTAAAGAAAATACGTAAGTAATGGGAGCACTTTATGAGAGAAATAACGCATCTTGCAAAACTAGCTTGTATGTCCTAAACAACACGTTGTAACTCGAAAAGATTTGGTGTGGCGTGTACGTCTAAAAGTGTAGCCTCAAAAGAGAACCACAGGAGAGTTTTCTTTCGTCAAAATTTGTTAGAAAACCACGTTTTTAGGAAATCCCTCATCGTGGGAAATTATCTTGTTTTTCCTAATCAACACGTTGTAACTCGAAAATCTTTGGTGGTGCTTGTATGTCTAAGCGTGTAGCCTCCAAAGAGAATGCACAGGATAGTTTTCTCTCGAAAGAATATGTAAGAATACCACGTTATAAGGAAATACAGTGTTGCAGAATTTAGACAAATATGTACTTATTGGAAACACTTTAGGAGAAGAAATAACGGCATCATGCAAAATTAACTTGTATCTCCTAAACAACACGTTGTAACTCGACAAGGTTTGGTGTGGCGTGTATGTCTAAACGTGTAGCCTCAAAAGAGAACACACAGGAGAGTTTTCTTTCGTCAAAATTTGTCAGAAAACCACGTTTTAAGGAAATACCGCATCGTGCGAAATTATCTTGTTTTTCCTAAACAACATGTAACTCGAAAAGCTTTGGTGGTGCGTGTATGTCTAAGCGTGTAGCCTCAAAAGAGAACGCACAGGAGAGTTTTCTTCCGAAAGAATATGTAGGAATACCACGTTATAAGGAAATACAGTGTTGCAGAGTAAAGACAAATGCATACTTATTGGAAACACTTAGCTTTACGAGAAGAAATAACACATAGTAAAAATTAGTTTGTATACCCTAAACAACACGTTATAACTCGAAAGGATTTGGTGTGGCATGTACGTCTAAACGTGTAACCCTCAAAAGAGAACCCACAGGAGAATTTTCTTTCATCAAAATTTGTCAGAAAACCACGTTTTAAGGAAATCCCGCATCATGCGAAATTATCTTGTTTTTCCTAAAAAACACGTTGTAACTCGAAAAGCTTTGGTGTTGCGTAAATGTCTAAGCGTGTAGCCTCCAAAGAGAACGCACAGGAGAGTTTTCTCTCGAAAGAATATGTAAGAATACCACGTTATAAGGAAATACAGTGTTGCAGAGTAGAGGCAAATATATTACATATTGGAAACACTTAAACTTTACGAGAAGAAATAATTCATCGTAAAAAAATTAGCTTGTATCTCCTAAACAACAAGTTGTAACTCAAAAAGATTTGGTGTGGCGTGTACGTCTAAACGTGTAGCCTCAAAAGAGAACGCACAGGGGAGTTTTCTCCCGAAAGAATATGTAGGAATACCACGTTATAAGGAAATACAGTGTTGCAGAGTAAAGACAAATACATACTTATTGGAAACAGTTAAGCTTTACGAGAAGAAATAACACATAGTACAATATTAGCTTCTATATCCTAAACAACAGGTTATAAATCGATAGGATTTGGTGTGGCGTGTACATCTAAACGTGTAGCCTCAAAAGAGAACCCACAGGAGAATTTTCTTTCGTCAACACTTTCAGAAAACCACGTTTTAAGGGAATCCCGCATTGTGCGCAATTATCTTGTTTTTCATAAACAAAACATTGTAACCTCGAAAAGCTTTGGTGTTGAGTGTATGTGTAAGCGTGTAGCCTCAAAAGAGAATGCACAGGAGAGTTTTCTCTCGAAAGAATTTGTAAGAATACCAAGTTAAAAGGAAATATATTGCTAAAGAGTAAAGACAAATACATACGTATTGGAAACATATTATGAGAAGAAATAATGCATGGTACAAAATTTGCTTGTATCTCCTAAACAACACGTGGTAACTCAAAAAGATTTGGTGGGGCGTGCACGTCTAAATGTGTAGCCTCAAAAGAGAACCCACAGGAGAATTTTCTTACGTCAAAATCTGTCAGAAAACCACTTTTTAAGGAAATCCCGCATCGTGGGAAATTATCTTGTTTTTTCTAATCAACACGTTGTAACTCGAAAAGCTTTGGTGGTGCGTGTATGTCTAAGCGTGTAGCCTCCAAAGAGAACGCAAGGGATAGTTTTCTCTCGAAAGAATATGTAAGAATACCACGTTATAAGGAAATACACTGTTGCAGAGTGTAGACAAATATGTACTTATTGGAAACACTTTACGAAAAGAAATAACACATCATGCAAACTTAGCTTGTATCTCCTAAACAACACGTTGTAACTCGAAAAGATTTGGTGTGGCGTGAACGACTAAACGTGTACCCTCAAAGGAGAACCCACAGGAGAGTTTTCTTTCATCAAAATTTTTTCAGAAAACCACGTTTTAAGGAAATCCTGCATCCTGCGAAATTATCTTGTTTTTCCTAAACAACATGTTGTAACTCGAAAAGCTTTGGTGTTGCGTATATGTCTAAGCGTGTAGCCTCAAAAGAGAACGCACAGGAGAGTTTTCTCCCGAAAGAATATGTAGGAATACCACGTTATAAGGAAATACAGTGTTGCAGAGTAAAGACAAATAAATACTTATTGGAAACACTTAAACTTTACGAGAAGAAATAAAACATAGTACAAAATTAGCTTGTATATCCTAAACAACACGTTATAACTCGAAAGGATTTGGTGTTGCGTGTATGTCTAAGCATGTAGCCTCAAAAGAGAATGCACAGGAGAGTTTTCTCTCGAAAGAATATGTAAGAATACCACGTTATAAGGAAACATATTGCTGCAGAGTAAAGACAAATACATACGTTTTGGAAACACATTATGAGAAGAAATAACGCATGGTACAAAATTAGCTTGTATCTCCGAAACAACACGTGGTAACTCAAAAAGATTTGATGTGGGTTGTACATCTAAACGTGTAGCCCTCAAAAGAGAACCCACAGGAGAATTTTCTTAAGGTCAAAATTTGTCAGAAAACCATGTTTTAAGAAAATCCCGCATCGTGCGAAAATATCTTGTTTTTCCTAATCAACACGTTGTAACTCGAAAAGCTTTGGTGGTGCGTGTATGTCTAAGCCTGTAGCCTCCAAAGAGAACGCACAGGATAGTTTTCTCTCGAAAGAATATGTAAGAATACCACGTTATAAGGAAATACAGTGTTGCAGAGTATAGACAAATATGTACTTATTGGAAACACTTTAGGAGAAGAAATAACGCATCATGTAAAATTAGCTTGTATCTCCTAAACAACACGTTGTAACTCGACAAGATTTGGTGTGGCGTGTATGTCTATACGTGTAGCATCAAAAGAGAACCCACAGGAGAGTTTTCTTTCGTGAAAATTTGTCAGAAAACCACGTTTTAAGGAAATACCGCATCGTGCGAAATTATCTTGTTTATCCTAAACAACATGTTGTAACTCGAAAAGCTTTGGTGGTGCGTGTATGTCTAAGCGTGTAGCCTCAAAAGAGAACGCACAGGAGAGTTTTCTCTTGAAGGAATATGTAAAGAATACCACGTTATAAGGAAATACAGTGTTGCAGAGTAAAGACAAATACATACTTATTGGAAACACTTAAGCATTACGAGAAGAAATAACACATAGTACAAAATTAGCTTGTATATCCTAAACACCACGTTATAACTCGAAAGGATTTGGTGTGGCGTGTACGTCTAAACGTGTAGCCTCAAAAGAGAACCCACAGGAGAATTTTCTTACGTCAAAATTTGTCAGAAAACCATGTTTTAAGGAAATCCCCGCATCATGCGAAATTATCTTGTTTTTCCTAAACAACACGTTGTAACTCGAAAAGCTTGGTGTTGGGTGAATGTCTAAGCGTGTAGCCTCCAAAGAGAACGCACAGGAGAGTTTTTCTCTCGAAAGAATATGTAAGAATATCACGTTATAAGGAAATACAGTGTGGCAGAGTATAGACAAATATGTATTTATTGGAAACACTTTAGGAGAAGAAATAACGCATCATGTAAAATTAGCTTGTATCTCCTAAACAACACGTTGTATCTCGACAAGATTTGGTGTGGCGTGTATGTCTAAAGGTGTAGCCTCAAAAGAGAACCCACAGGAGAGTTTTCTTTCGTCAAAATTTGTCAGAAAACCACGTTTTAAGGAAATACCGCATCGTGCGAAATTATCTTGTTTTTCCTAAACAACATGTTGCAACTCGAAAATCTTTGGTGGTGCGTGTATGTCTAAGCGTGTTGCCTCAAAAGAGAACGCACAGGAGAGTTTTCTTCTGAAAGAATATGTAGGAATACCACGTTATAAGGAAATACAGTGTTGCAGAGTAGAGACAAATACATACTTATTGGAAACACTTAAGCTTTACGAGAAGAAATAACACATAGTACAAAAATTAGCTTGTATATCCTAAACAACACGTTATATCTCGAAAGGATTTGGTGTGGCGTGTACGTCTAAACGTGCAGCCTCAAAAGAGAACCCACAGGAGAATTTTCTTTCATCAAAATTTGTCAGAAAACCACGTTTTAAGGAAATCCCGCATCATGCGAAATTATCTTGTTTTTCCTAAACAACATGTTGTAACTCGAAAAGCTTTGGTGTTGCGTGAATGTCTAAGTGTGTAGCCTCCAAAGAAAACGCACAGGAGAGTTTTCTCTCGAAAGAATATGTAAGAATATCACGTTATAAGGAAATACAGTGTTGCAGAGTAGAGGCAAATACATACGTATTGGAAACACTTAAACTTTACGAGAAGAAATAATTCATCTTAAAAAAATTAGCTTGTATCTCCTAAACAACAAGTTGTAACTCAAAAAGATTTGGTGTGGCGTGTATGTCTAAATGTGTAGCCTCAAAAGAGAATGCACAGGAGAGTTTTCTCTCGAAAGAATATGTAAGAATACCACGTTATAAGGAATACAGTGTTGCTGAGTAGAGGCAAATACATACGTATTGGAAACACTTAAACTTTACGAGAAGAAATAATTCATTGTAAAAAAATTAGCTTGTATCTCCTAAACAACAAGTTGCAACTCAAAGAGATTTGGTGTGGCGTGTACGTCTAAATGTTTAGCCTCAAAAGAGAACCGACAGGAGAATTTTCTTTCGTCAAAATTTGTCAGAAAACCACGTTTTAAGGAAATCCCGCATCGTGAGAAATTATCTTGTTCTTCCTAAACAACAAGTTGTAACTCGAAAAGCTTTGCTGTTGCGTGTATGTCTCAGCGTGTAGCCTCAACTGAGAACGCACAGGAGAGTTTTCTCTCGAAAAAATATGTAAGAGTACCATGTTATAAGGAAATACATTGTTGCAGAGTAAAGACAAATACTTACTTATTGGAAAAACTTTATGAGAAGAAAGAACGCATCGTACAAAATTAGCTTGTATCTCCTAAACAACACATTGTAACTCGAAAAGATTTGGTGTGGCGTGTACTTGTAAACGTGTAGCCTCAAAAGAGAACCCACAGGAGAATTTTTGTTCGTAAAATTTGTCAGAAATCCATGTTTTAAGGAAATCACTCATCGTGCGAAATTATCTTGTTTTTCCTAAACAACACGTTGTAACTCGAAAAGCTTTGATGTTGCGTGTATGTCTAAGCGTGTAGCCTCAAAAGAGAATGCACAGGAGAGTTTTCTCTCGAAAGAACATGTAAGAATACCACATTATAAGGAAATACAGTTTTGCAGAGTAAAGACAAATATGTATGTATTTGAAACACTCTATGAGAAGAAATAACGCATCGTAAAAAATTAGTTTGTATCTCCTAAACAACACGTTGTAACTCGAAAAGTTTTGGTGTGGCATGTACGTCTAAACGTGTAGCCTCAAAAGAGAACCCACAGGAGAATTTTCTTTCGTCAAAATTTGTCAGAAAACCACTTATTAAGGAAATCCTGCATGATGCGAAACTATCTTGTTTTTCCTAAACAACACATTGTAACTTGAAAATCTTTGGTGTTGCGTGTATGTCTAAGCATGTAGCCTCAAAAGAGAACGCACAGGAGAGATTTCTCTCGAACGAGTATGTAAGAATACCACGTTATAAGGAAATACATTGTGGCAAATTAAAGATAAATACGTTCCTTTTGGAAACACTTAAACTTTACAAGAAGATATAAAGCATCGTAAAAAATTAGCTTGTATCTCCTAAAGAACACGTTGTAACTCGAAAACATTTGGTGTGGCGTGTACGTCTAAACGTTTAGCCTCAAATGAAAACCCACAGGAGAATTTTATTTCCTCAAAATTTGTCAGAAAACCACGTTTTAAGGAATTCCCGCATCGTGCGAAATTATCTTGTTTTTCCTAAACAACATGTTGTAACTCGAAAAGCTTTAATGTTGCATATATGTCTAAGGGTGTAGCCTCAAAAGAGAACGTACAGGAGAGTTTTCTCCCGAAAGAATATGTAGGAATACCACGTTATAAGGAAATACAATGTTGCAGAGTAAAGACAAATACATACTTATTGGAAACACTAAGCGTGTAGCCTCCAAAGAGAACGCACAGGATAGTTTTCTCTCGAAAGAATATGTGAGAATACCACGTTATTAGGAAATACAGTGTTGCAGAGTATAGACAAATATGTACTTATTGGAAACAACATGTTGCAACTCGAAAAGCTTTGGTGTTGCGTGTATGTCTAAGCGTGTAGCCTCAAAAGAGAACGCACAGGAGAGTTTTCTCTCGAAAGAATATGTAAGAATACCACGTTATAAGGGAATACAGTGTTGCAGAGTAAAGACAAATACATACTTATTGGAAACACTTAAGCTTTACGAGAAGAAATAACACGTAGTACAAAATTAGCTTGTATATCCTAAACAACACGTTATAATTCGAAAGGATTTGGTGTGGCGTGTACGTCTAAACGTGCAGCCTCAAAAAAGAACCCACAGAAGAATTTTCTTTCGTCAAAATTTGTCAGAAAAACACGTTTTATGGAAATCCCGCATCATGCGAAATTATCTTGTTTTTCCTAAACAACACGTTGTAACTCGAAAAGCTTTGGTGTTGCGTGAATGTCTAAGCGTGTAGCCTCCAAAGAAAACGCACAGGAGAGTTTTCTCTCTCGAAAGAATATGTAAGAATATCACGTTATAAGGAAATACAGTGTTGCAGAGTAGAGGCAAATAAATACGTATTGGAAACACTTAAACTTTACGAGAATAAATAATTCATCTTTAAAAAATTAGCTTGTATCTCCTAAACAACAAATTGTAACTCAAAAAGATTTGGTGTGGCGTGTACGTCTAAGGTGTAGCCTCAAAAGAGAACGCACAGGGGAGTTTTCTCCTGAAAGTATATGTAGGAATACCACATTATAAGGAAATACAGTGTTGCAGAATAAAGGCAAATACATACGTATTGGAAACACTTAAACATTACGAGACGTAATAACGCATCGTAAAAAAATTAGCTTGTATCTCCTAAACAACAAGTTGGAACTCAAAAAGATTTGGTGTCGCGTGTATGTCTAAACGTGTAGCCTCAAAAGAGAACCCACAGGACAATTTTCTTTCTTCAAAATTTGTCAGAAAACCACGTTTTATGGAAATCCCGCATCGTGAGAAATTATCTTGTTCTTCCTAAACAACACGTTGTAACTCGAAAAGCTTTGCTGTTGCTTGTATGTCTAAGCGTGTAGCCTCAAATGGGAATGCACAGGAGAGTTTTCTCTCGAAAAAATATGTAAGAATACCATGTTATAAGGAAATACAGTGTTGCTGAGTAAAGACAAATACTTACTTATTGGAAAAACTTTACGAGAAGAAATAACGCATCGTACAAAATTAGCTTGTATCTCCTAACCAACACGTTGTAACTTAAAAAGATTTGGTGTGGCCTGTACGTCTAAACGTGTAGTCTCAAAAGAGAACCCATAGTAGAATTTTCTTTGGTCAAAATTTGTCAGAAAACCACGTATTAAGGAAATTCCTAATCGTGCGAAATTATCTTGTTTTTCCTAAACAACACGTTTTAACGCGAAAAGCTTTGGTGTTGCGTGTATGTCTAAGTGTGTAGCCTCAAAAGAGGACACACAGGAGAGTTTTCTCTCGAAAGAAGATATAAGAATACCACGTTATAAGGAAATACAGTGTTGCAGACTAAAGGCAAATACGTACGTATTGGAAACACTTTAGAGAAGAAATATCGCATCTTACAAAATTAGCTTCTAGTTCCTAAACAACACGTTGTAACTTACTTCTCTTAAAGAGTTTCCAATAGGTACGTATTTGTCTTTACTCTGCAACACTGTATTTCCTTATAACGTGGTATTCTTACATATTCTTTCGAGAGAAAACTCTCCTGTTCGTTCTCTTTTGAGGCTACAAGCTTAGACATACATGCAACACCAAAGCTTTTCGAGTTACAACGTGTTGTTTAGGAAAAACAAGATAATATCGCAGGATGCAAGATTTCCTTAAAACGTGGTTTCCGACAAATTTTGATGAAAGAAAGTTCTCCTGTGGGTTCTCTTTTGAGGCTACACGTTTAAACGTACACCTCACACCAAATCTTTTCGAGTTACAAGGTGTTGTTAGGAGATACAAGCTAATTTTGTATGATGAGTTATTTCTTCTCGTAAAGTGTTTCCAATATGTACTTATTTGTCTTTACTCTGCAAAATTGTATTTCCTTATAACGTGGTATTCTTAAATATTCTTTCAAGAGAAAACTCTCCTGTGCCTTCTCTTTTGAGGATCCACGCTTACCCACACACGCAACACCAAATCTTTTCGAGTTACAACATTTTGTTTAGGAAAAAGAAGATGATTTCGCACGATGCAGGATTTCCTTAAAACGAGGTTTTCTGAAAAATTTTGTCGAAAGAAAATTCTCCTGTGGGTTCTCTTTTGAGGCTACACGTTTAGACGTACATGCCACACCAAATCTTTTCGAATTACAACATGTTGTTTCGGAGATACAAGCATAATTTTGTAAGATGCGTTACTTCTTCTCGTAAAGTGTTTCCAATATGTAAGTACTTGTCTTTACTCTGCAACACTGTATTTCCTTATAACGTGGTATTCTTATATATTCTTACGAGAGAAAACTATCCTGTGCGTTCCCTTTTTAGGCTACACACTTAGACATACAGGCAACACCAAAGCTTTTCGAGTTACAACGTGTTGTTTATGAAAAACAAGATAATTTCGCACGATGCGGGATTTCCTTAAAACGTAGTTTTCTGAAACATTTTGACGAAAGAAAATTCTTCAGTGGGTTCTCTTTTGAGGCTACACGTTTAGACGTACACGCCACACCAAATCCTTTCGATTTACCACGTGTTGTTTAGGAGATACAAGCTAATTTTGTATGATTCGTTATTTCTTCTCGTAAAGTGTTTCCAATAAGTACGTATTTGTCTTTACTCTGCAACACTGTATTTCCTTATAACGTTGTATTCTTACATATTCTTTCAAGAGAAAACTCTCCTGTGCGTTCTCTTTAGAGGCCATACGCTTAGACATACACGCAACGCCAAAGCTTTTCGAGTTACAATGTGTTGTTTAGGAAAAACAAGATAATTTCACAGGGTGCGAGATTTCCATAAAACGTGGTTTTCTGAAAAATTTTGACGAAACAAAGTTCTCCTGTGGGTTCTCTTTTCAGACTACACGTGTAGAGGTACGAGTCACACCAAATCTTTTCGAGTTACAACTTGTTGTTTAGGAGATACAAGCTAATTTTTTACGTTGCCTTATTTCTTCTCTTAAAGTGTTTCCAATAGAATTTGTCTTTACTCTGCAACACTGTATTTCCTTATAACGTGGTATTCTTACATATTCTTTCGAGCGAAAACTCTCCTGTGTGCTCTCTTTTGAGGCTACAGGCTTAGACATACACGCAACACCAAAGCTTTTCGAGTTACAACGTGTTGTTTAGGAAAAACAAGATAATTTCGTACGATGCGAGATTTCCTTAAAACTTGGTTTCTGACAAATTTTGATGAAAGAAGATTCTCCTGTGGGTTCTCGTTTGAGGCTACACTTTTAGACTTACACGTCACACCAAATCTTTTCCAGTTACAACGTGTTGTTTAGGAGATACAAGCTAATTTTGTACGATGCATTATTTCTTCTCGTAAAGTGTTTCCAATATGTACTTATTTGTCTTTACTCTGCAAAATTGTATTTCCTTATAACATGATATTCTTACATCTTCTTTCGAGAGAAAATTCTCCTGTGCCTTCTCTTTTGAGGCTACACGCTTACACATACACGCAACACAAAAGCTTTTCGAGTTACAACGTGTTGTTTAGGAAAAACAAGATAATTTCGTACGATGTGAGATTTCCTTAAAACGTGGTTTCTGACAAATTTTGATGAAAGAAGATTCTCCTGTGGGTTCTCGTTTGAGGCTACACTTTTAGACTTACACGTCACACCAAATCTTTTCGAGTTACAACGTGTTGTTTAGGAGATACAAGCTAATTTTGTACGATGCGTTATTTCTTCTCGTAAAGTGTTTCCAATATGTACTTATTTGTCTTTACTCTGCAAAATTGTATTTCCTTATAACGTGATATTCTTACATCTTCTTTCGAGAGAAAATTCTCCTGTGCCTTCTCTTTTGAGGCTCCACGCTTACACATACATGCAACACAAAAGCTTTTCGAGTTACAACGTGTTGTTTAGGAAAAACAAGATAATTTCGTACGATGTGAGATTTCCTTAAAACGTGGTTTCTGACAAATTTTGATGAAAGAAGATTCTCCTTTGGGTTCTCGTTTGAGGCTACACTTTTAGACTTACACGTCACACAAAATCTTTTCGAGTTACAACGTGTTGTTTAGGAGATACAAGCTAATTTTGTACGATGCGTTATTTCTTCTCCTAAAGTGTTTCCAATATGTACTTATTTGTCTTTACTCTGCAAAATTGTATATCCTTATAACGTGATATTCTTACATATTCTTTCGAGAGAAAATTCTCCTGTGCCTTCTCTTTTGAGGCTACACGTTTACACATACACGCAACACCAAAGCTTTTCGAGTTACAACATGTTGTTTAGGAAAAAGAAGATGATTTCGCACGATGTGGCATTTCCTTAAAACGAGGTGTTCTGAAAAATTTTGAAGTAAGAAAATTCTCCTGTGGGTTCTCTTTTGAGGCTACACATTTAGACGTACATGCCACACCAAATCCTTTCGAGTTACCACGTGTTGTTTAGGAGATACAAGCTAATTTTGTACGATGCGTTATTTCTTCTTGTAAAGTGTTTCCGATACGTACTTATTTGTCTTTACTCTGCAACACTGTATTTCCTTATAACGTGGTATTCTTACATATTATTTCGAGGAAAAACTCTCCTGTGCGTTCTCTTTTGAGGCTACACGCTTAGACAAACATGCAACGCCAAAGTTTTTCGAGTTACAATGTGTTGTTTAGGAAAAACAAGATAATTTGGCATGATGCGAGATTTCCATAAAACGTGGTTTTCTGACAAATTTTGACGAAAGAAAATTCTCCTGTGGGTTCTCTTTTGAGGCTACACGTTTAGATGTACACGCCACACCAAATCCTTTCGAGTTACCACGTGTTGTTTAGGAGATACAAGCTAATTTTGTATGATGCGTTATTTCTTCTCGTAAAGTGTTTCCAATATGTACGTATTTGTCTTTACTCTGCAACACTGTATTTCCTTATAACGTTGTATTCTTTCATGTTCTTTCGAGAGAAAACTCTCCTGTGCATTCTCTTTAGAGGCTACATGCTCAGACATACACGCAACACCAAAGCTTTTCGAGTTACAACGTGTTGTTTAGGAAAAACAAGATAATTTTGCACGATGCGGGATTTCCTTAAAACGTGGTTTTCTGACAAATTTTGAAGAAAGAAAGTTCTCCTGTGTGTTCTCTTTTGAGGCTAAACGTGTAGACATATGAGCCACACGAAATATTTTTGAGTTACAACGTGTTGTTTAGGAGATACAAGCAAATATTGTACAATGCGTTATTTCTTCTCATATAGTGTTTCCAATACGTACTTATTTGTCTTTACTCTGCAACACTGTATTTCCTTATAACGTGGTATTCTTACATATTCTTTCGAGGGAAAACAATCCTGTGCATTCTCTTTTGAGGTTACCCGCTTAGACAAACACGCAACGCCAAAGCTTTTGGAGTCACAACGTGTTGTTTAGGAAAAACAAGATAATTTCGCACGATACGAGATTTCCATTAAACGTGGTTTTCTGAAAAATTTTGACGAAACAAAGTTCTCCTGTGGGTTCTCTATTGAGGCTGCACGTGTAGAGGTACGAGCCACACCAAATCTTTTCGAGTTACTACGTGTTGTTTAGGAGATACAAGCTAATTCTCTAGGATGCGATATTTCTTCTCTTAAAGTGTTTCGAATACGTACGTAGTTGTCTTTACTCTGCAACACTGTATTTCCTTATAACGTAGTATTCTTACATATTCTTTCGAGAGAAAAATCTCCTGTGCGTTCTCTTTTGAGGCTACACGTGTAGACATACACCCAACACCGAAGCTTTTCGAGTTACAACGTGTTGTTTAGGAAAAACAAGATAATTTCGCACGATGCGAGACTTCCTTAAAACGTGGTTTCTGACAAATTTTGATGAAAGAAAATTCTCCTGTGTGTCCTCGTTTGAGGCTACACTTTTAGACGTACACGTCACACCAAATCCTTTCGAGTTACAACGTGTTGTTTAGGAGATACAAGCTAATTTTGTAAGATGCGTTATTTCTTCTCGTAAAGTGTTTTCAATATGTACTTATTTGTCTTTACTCTGCAAAATTGTATTTCCTTATAACGTGGTATTCTTACATATTCTTTGGAGTGAAAACTCTCCTGTGCCTTCTCTTTTGAGGCTCCACGCTTACACATACACGCAACACCATAGCTTTTCGAGTTACAACATGTTGTTTAGGAAAAAGAAGATGATTTTGCACGATGCGGGATTTCCTTAAAATGTGGTTTTCTGAAAAATTTTGAATAAAGAAAATTCTCCTGTGGGTTCTCTTTTGAGGCTACACGTTTAGACGTACACGCCACACCAAATCCTTTCAAGTTACCACGTGTTGTTTAGGAGATACAAGCTAATTTTGTACGAAGCATTATTTCTTCTCATAAAGTGTTTCCAATACGTACTTATTTGTCTTTAATCTGCTACACTGTATTTCCTTATAACATGGTATTCTTACATATTATTTCGAGGGAAAACTCTCCTGTGCGTTCTCTTTTGAGGGGACACGCTTAGACAAACATGCAACGCCAAAGCTTTTCGAGTTACAATGTGTTGTTTAGGAAAAACAAGATAATTTAGCACGATGCGAGATTTCCATAAAACGTGGTTTTCTGAAAAATTTTGACGAAACAAAGTTCTCCTGTGGGTTCTCTTTTGAGGCTACACGTGTAGAGGTACGAGCCACACCAAATCTTTTCGAATTACAACGTGTTGTTTAGGAGATATAAGCTAATTTTTTTACGATGCGTTAATTCTTCTCATAAAGTGTTTCCAATAAGTACATATTTGTCTTTATACTGCAGCATTATATTTCCTTATAACGTGGTATTCTTACATATTCCTTCGAGAGAAAACTATCCTGTGCGTTCCCTTTTGAGGCTACACACTTAGACATACAGGCAACACCAAAGCTTTTCGAGTTACAACGTGTTGTTTATGGAAAACAAGATAATTTTGTACGATGCGGGATTTCCTTAAAACGTGATTTTCTGACAAATTTTGACGAAAGAAAATTCTCCTGTGGCTTCTGTTTTGAGGCTACACGTTTAGACGTGCACGCCACACCAAATCCTTTCGAGTTATATCGTGTTGTTTAAGAGATACAAGCTAATTTTGTATGATGCGTTATTTCTTTTCGTAAAGTGGTTCCAATACATATGTATTTGTCTTTACTCTGCAACACTGTATTTCCTTATAACGTTGTATTCTTACATGTTCTTTCGAGAGAAAACTCTCCTGTGCATTCTCTTTAGAGGCTACATGCTCAGACATACACGCAACACCAAAGCTTTTCGAGTTACAACGTGTTGTTTAGGAAAAACAAGATAATTTTGCACGAAGCGGGATTTCCTTAAAACGTGGTTTTCTGACAAATTTTGACGAAAGAAAGTTCTCCTGTAGGTTCTCTTTTGAGGCTACACGTGTAGACGTACGAGCCACACCAAATATTTTTCAGTTACAACGTGTTGTTTAGGAGACACAAGCAAATATTGTACGATGCGTTATTTCTTCTCGTAAAGTGTTTCCAATACGTACGTATTTGTCTTTACTCTGCAACACTGTATTTCCTTATAACGTGGTATTCGTACATATTCTTTCAAGAGAAAACTCTCCCTTGTGTTCTCTTTTGAGGCTACACGATTAGACAAACACGCAACACCAAAGCTTTTCGAGTTACAACGTGTTGTTTAGGAAAAAGAAGATGATTTCGCATGATGCGGGATTTCCTAAAAACCTGGTTTTCTGAAAAATTTTGACGAAAGAAAATTCTCCTGTGGGTTCACTTTTGAGGCTACATATTAAGACGTACACGTCACACCAAATCTTTTCGAGTTACATTGTGTTGTTTAGGAGATACAAGCTAATTTTTTATAATGCGTTAATTCTCGTAAAGTGTTTCCAATACGTACGTATTTGTCTTTACTCTGCAACACTGTATTTCCTTATAACGTGGTATTCTTACATATTCTTTCGAGAGAAAACTATCCTGTGCATTCCCTTTTGAGGCTAAACACTTAGACATACAGGCAACACCAAAGCTTTTTGAGTTACAACGTGTTGTTTATAAAAAACAAGATACTTTCGCACGATGCCGGATTTCCTTAAAACATGGTTTTCTGACAAATTTTGACGAAAGAAAATTATTCTGTTTGTTCTCTTTTGAGGCTTCACGTTTCGACGTGCACGTCACACCTAATCCTTTCGAGTTACAACGTGTTGTTTAGGAGATACAAGCTAATTTTGTACGATGCTTTATTTCTTCTCATAAAGTGTTTCCAATACGTACGTATTTGTCTTTACTCTGCAACACTGTATTTCATTATAACGTGGTATTCTTACACATTCTTTCGAGAGAAAACTATCCTGTGCGTTCCCTTTTGAGGCTACACACTTAGACATACAGGCAACACCAAAGCTTGTCCAAGTTACAACGTGTTGTTTATGAAAAACAAGATAATTTCGCACGATGCGTGATTTCCTTAAAACTTGGTGTTCTGACAAATTTTGACGAAAGAAAATTCTCCTGTGGGTTCTCTATTGAGGCTACACGTTTAGACGTGCACGCCACACCATACCCTTTGGAATTACCACGTGTTGTTTAGGAGATACAAGCTAATTTTGTACGATGCATTATTTATTCTCGTAAAGTGTTTCCAATATTTACGTATTTGTCTTTACTCTGCAACACTGTATTTCCCTATAACATTGTATTCTTACATGTTCTTTCGAGAGAAAACTCTCCAGTGCATTCTCTTTAGAGGCTACACGCTTAGACATACACGCAACACCAAAGCTTTTCGAGTTACAATGTGTTGTTTAGGAAAAACAGGATAATTTTGCACGATGCGGGATATCCTTAAAACGTGGTTTTCTGACAAATTTTGACGAAAGAAAGTTCTCCTGTGCGTTGTCTATTGAGGCTACAGGTTTAGACGTACACGCCACACCAAATCTTTTCGAGTTACAACTTGTTGTTTAGGAGATACAAGCAAATTTTGTTCGATGCGTTATTTCTTCTTGTAAAGTGTGTCCAATATGTACTTAATTGTCTTTACTCTGCAACACTGTATTTCCTTATAACGTGGTATTCTTACATATTCTTTCGAGGGAAAACTCTCCTGTGCGTTTTTTTTTTTTTTGGGCTACACGCTTAGACATACACGCAACGCCAAAGCTTTTCGAGTTACAGCGTGTTGTTTAGGAAAAACAAGATAATTTCGCACGATGCGAGATTCCATAAAACGTGGTTTTCTGAAAAATTTTGACTGAAGAAAGTTCTCCTGTGGGTTCTCTTTTGAGGCTACATGTTTAGACGTACACGTCACACCAAATCTTTTCGAGTTACAACGTGTTGTTTAGGAGATACAAGCTAATTTCGTACGATGCGTTATTTCTTCTCGTAAAGTATTTCCAATATGTACTTAATTGTCTTTACTCTGCAACACTGTATTTCCTTATAACGTGGTATTCTTACATATTCTTTCGAGGGAAAACTCTCCTGTGCGTTTTTTTTTTTTTGGGCTACATGCTTAGACATACACGCAACGCCAAAGCTTTTCGAGTTACAGCGTGTTGTTTAGGAAAAACAAGATAATTTCGCAAGATGCGAGATTTCCATACAACGTGGTTTTCTGACAAATTTTGATGAAAGATAATTCTACTGTGGGTTCTCTTTTGAGGCTACACGTTTAGACGTACACGTCACACCAAATCTTAACGAGTTACAACGTGTTGTTTACGAGATACAAGCTAATTTTGTATGATGCGTTATTTCTCCTCATAAAGTGTTTCCAATAAGTACTTATTTGTCTTTACTCTGCAAAATTATATTTCCTTATAACGTGGTATTCTTACATATTCTTTTGAGGGAAAACTCTCCTGTGTGTTCTCTTTTGAGGCTACATGCTTAGACATACACGCAACGACAAAGCTTTTCAAGTTACAACGTGTTGTTTAGGAAAAACAAGATAATTTTGCACGATGCGAGATTTCCTTAAAACGTGGTTTCTGATAAATTTTGATGAAAAAAAATTCTCCTGTGGGTTCTCTTTTGATGCTACACGTTTAGACATACACGTCACACCAAATCTTTTCGAGTTACAACGTGTTGTTTAGGAGATACAAGTTAATTTTGTACGATGCGTTATTTCTTCTCGTAAAGTGTTTCCAATATGTACTTATTTGTCTTTACTCTGCAAAATTGTATTTCCTTATAACGTGGTATTCTTACATATTCTTTCGAGAGAAAACGCTCCTGTGCCTTTTCTTTTGAGGCTCCACGCTTACACATACATGCAACACCAAAGATTTTCGAGTTACAATATGTTGTTTAGGAAAAAGAAGATGATTTCGCACGATGTGGGATTTCCTTAAAACGTGGTTTTCTGAAAAAATTTGACGAAAGAAAATTCTCCTGTGGGTTCTCTTTTGAGGCTACATGTTTAGACGTACACGCCACACCAAATCTTTTCGAGTTACAAAGTGTTGTTTAGGAGATACAAGCTAATTTTGTAAGATGCGTCAATTCTTCTCATAAAGTGTTTCCAATACGTAAGTATTTGTCTTTATTCTGCAACACTGTATTTCCTTATAACGTGGTATTCTTACTTATTCTTTCGAGAGAAAACTATCCTGTGCGTTCCCTTTTGAGGCTACACACTTAGACATACAGGCAACACCAAAGCTTTTCGAGTTTCAACGTGTTGTTTATGAAAAACAAGATTATTTCGCACAATGCGGGATTTCCTTAAAACATGGTTTTCTGACAAATTTTGACGAAAGTAAGTTCTCCTGTGAGTTCTCTTTTGAGACTCCACGTTTAGACATACACGCCACACCAAATCCTTTCGAGTTACCATGTGTTGCTTAGGAGATACAAGCTAATTTAGTACGATGCATTATTTCTTCACTTAACGTGTTTCCAATACATTCTTATTTGTCTTTACTCTGCTACACTGTATTTCCTTATAACGTGGTATTCATACATATTCTTTCGAGAGAAAACTCTCCTGTGCATTCTCATTTGAGGCTACAAGATTAGACATACACGCAACACCAAAGCTTTTCGAGTTACAACGTGTTGTTTAGGAAATCAAGATAATTTCGCACGATGCGAGATTTCCTTAAAACGTGTTTTCTGACAAATTTTGATGAAAGAAAATTTTCCTGTGGGTTCTCTTTTGAGGCTACACATTTATACGTACACGTCACACCAAATCTTTTCGAGTTACAACGTGTTGTTTAGGATGCGTTATTTCTTCTCGTAAAGTGTTTCCAATACGTACTTATTTGTCTTTACTCTGCAAAATTGTATTTCCTTATAACGTGGTATTCTTACATATTTTTTCGAGAGAAAACTCTCCTGTGCTTTCTTTTTTGAGTCTCCACGCTTACACATAAACGCAACACCAACGCTTTTCGAGTTACAACATGTTGTTTAGGAAAAAGAAGATGATTTCGCATAATGCGGGATTTCCTTAAAACGTGGTTTTCTGAAAAAATTTGACGAAAGAAAATTCTCCTGTGGGTTCTCTTTTGAGGCTCCATGTTTAGATGTACATGCCACACCAAATCTTTTCGAGTTACAACGTGTTGTTTAAGAGATGCAAGCTAATTTTGTACGATGCATTAATTCTTCTCATAAAGTGTTTCCAATACGTACGTATTTGTCTTTACTTTGCAACACTGTATTTCCTTATAACGTGGTATTCTTACATATTCTTTTGAGAGAAAACTATCCTGTGCATTCCCTTTTGAGGCTACACACTTAGACATACAGGCAACACCAAAGCTTTTCGAGTTAGAACGTGTTGTTTATGAAAAACAAGATAATTTCGCACGATGCGGGATTTCCTTAAAACGTGGTTTTCTGACAAATTTTGACGAAAGAAAATTCTCCTGTGGGTTCTCTTTTGAGGCTTCACGTTTAGACGTGCACGCCACACCAAATCCTTTCGAGTTACCACGTGTTGTTTAGGAGATACAAGCTAATTTTGTATGATGCGTTATTTCTTCTCGTAAAGTATTTTCAATAGGTACGTATTTGTCTTTATTCTGCAACACTGTATTTCCTTATAACGTGGTATTCTTACATATTCTGTCGAGAGAAAACTATCCTGTGCGTTCCCTTTTGAGGTTACACACTTAGACATACAGGCAACACCAAAGCTTTTCGAGTTACAACGTGTTGTTTATGAAAAACAAGATGATTTCGCACGATGCGGGATTTCCTTAAAACGTGGTGTTCTGACAAATTTTGACAAACGAAAATTCTCCTGTTGGTTCTCTTTTGAGGCTACACGTTTAGAAGTGCATGCCACACCAAATCTTTTCGAGTTGCCACGTGTTGTTTAGGAGATACAAGCTAATTTTGTACGATGCGTTATTTCTTCTCGTAAAGTGTTTCCAATAAGTACGTATTTGTCTTTACTCTGCAACACTGTATTTCCTTATAACGTTGTATTCTTACATGTTCTTTGGAGAGAAAAGTCTCCTGTGCGTTCTCTTTAGAGGCTACATGCATAGACATACACGCAACACAAAAGCTTTTCGATTTACAACGTGTTGTTTAGGAAAAACAAGATAATTTTGCACGATGCTGGATATCCTTAAAACGTGGTTTTCTGAGAAATTTTGACGAAAGAAAGTTCTCCTGTGGGTTCTCTTTTGAGGCTACACGTTTAGATGTACGAGCCACACCAAATCTTTTTGAGTTGCAACGTGTTGTTTACGAGATTCCAGCAAATTTTTTACGATTCGTTATTTCTTCTCGTAAAGTGTTTTCAATACGTACTTATTTGTCTTTACTCTGCAACACTGTATTTCCTTATAACGTGGTATTCTTACATATTCTTTCGAGAGAAAAATCTCCTGTGCGTTCCCTTTTGAGGCTACACTCTTAGACAAAAACTTAACACCAAAGCTTTTCGGGTTACACCGTGTTGTTTAGGAAAAACAAGATAATTTTGCACGATGTGAGATTTCCTTAAAACGTGTTTTCTGACAATTTTGATGAAAGAAAATTCTCCTGTGGGTTCTCTTTTGAGGCTACATGTTTAGACGTACATGTCACACCAAATCTTTTCGAGTTACAACGAGTTGTTTAGGAGATACAAGCTAATTTTGTACGATGCGTTATTTCTTCTCGTAAAGTGTTTCCAATATGTACTTATTTGTCTTTACTCTGCAATATTGTATTTCCTTATAACGTGGTATTCTTACATATTCTTTCGAGAGAAAACTCTCCTGTGCATTCTCTTTTGAGGCTCCACGCTTACAAATACACGCAACACCAAAGCTTTTCGAATTACAACATGTTGTTTAGGAAAAAGAAGATGATTTCGCATGATGCAGGATTTCCTTAAAACGTGGTTTTCTGAAAAATTTTGAAGAAAGAAAAATCTCCTGTTGGTTCTCTTTTGAGGCTACATGTTTAGATGTGCACGCCACACCAAATCCTTTTGAGTTACAACGTGTTGTTTAGGAGATACAAGCTAATTTTGTACGATGCGTTAATTCTTCTCATAAAGTGTTTCCAATATGTACGTATTTGTCTTTACTCTGCAACACTGTATTTCCTGATAACATGGTATTCTTACATATTCTTTCGAGACAAAACTATCCTATGCGTTCCCTTTTGAGGCTACACACTTAGACATACAGGCAACACCAAAGCTTTTCGAGTTACAACTTGTTTTTTATGAGAAACAAGATTATTTCACATGATGCGGGATTTCCTTAAAACGTGATTTTCTGACAAATTTTGACAAAAGAAAACTCTCCTGTGGGTTCTCTTTTGAGGCTCCACGTTTAGACGTACACGCCACACCAAATCCTTTCGAGTTACCACGTGTTGCTTAGGAGATACAAGCTAATTTTGTACGAAGCGTTATTTCTTCTCGTAAAGTGTTTCCAATACTTACTTATTTGTCTTTACTCTGCAACACTGTATTTCCTTTTAACGTTGTATTCTTACATGTTCTTTCGAGAGAAAACTCTTTTGTGCGTTCTCTTTAGAGGCTACAGGCTTAGACACACAAGCAACACCAAAGCTTTTCTAGTTACAACGTGTTGTTTGGGAAAAACTAGATAATTTTGCACGATGCGGGATTTCCTTAAAACCTGGTTTTCTGACAAATTTTGACGAAAGAAAGTTCTCCTGTGGGTTCTCTTTTGAGGCTACACATGCAGACATACGAGCCACACGAAATCTTTTCGAGTTACAACGTGTTGTTTAGGAGATACAAGCAAATTTTTTACGATGTGTTATTTCTTCTCGTAAAATGTTTCCAATATGTACTTATTTTTCTTTACTCTGCAACACTGTATTTCCTTATAACGTGGTATTCTTACATATTCTTTCGAGAGAAAACTCTCCTGTGCGTTCTCTTTTGAGGCTACACGCTTAGACAAACACTCGGCACCAAAGCTTTTCGAGTTACAACGTGTTGTTAAGGAAAAATAAGATAATTTCGCACGATGTGAGATTTCCTTAAAACGTGTTTTCTGACAAATTTTGATGAAAGAAAATATTTCTGTGGGTTCTCTTTTGAGGCTACACGTTTAGACGTACATGTCACACAAAATCTTTTCGTGTTACAATGTGTTGTTAAGGAGATACAAGCTAATATTTAAGGATGCGTTATTTCTTCTCATAAAGTGTTTCCAATATGTACTAATTTGTCTTTACTCTGCAAAATTGTATTTCCTTATAACGTGGTATTCTTACATATTCTTTCGAGAGAAATCTCTCCTGTGCCTTCTCTTTTGAGTCTCCACCCTTACACATACACGCAACACCAATGCTTTTCGAGTTACAACATGTTGTTTAGGAAAAAGAAGATGATTTCGCACGATGCGGGATTTCCTTAAAACGTGGTTTTCTGAAAAATTTTGAGGAAAGAAAATTCTCCTGTGGGTTCTCTTTTGAGGCTCCATGTTTACATGTACACGCCACACCAAATCTTTTCGAGTTATAACGTGTTGTTTAAGAGATACAAGCTAATTTTGTATGATGCGTTAATTCTTCTCATAAAGTGTTTCCAATACGTACATATTTGTCTTTACTCTGCAACACTGTATTTCCTTATACCGTGGTATTCTTACATATTCTTTCGAGAGAAAAGTATCCTGTGCGTTCCCTTTTGAGGCTACACACTTAGACATACAGGCAACACCAAAGCTTTTCGAGTTACAACGTGTTGTTAATGAAAAACAAGATTAATTCGCACGATGCGGGATTTCCTTAAAACGTGGTTTTCTGACAAATTTTGATGAATGAAAATTCTACTGTGGGTTCTCTTTTGAGGCTCCACGTTTAGACGTACACGCCACACCAAATCCTTCGAGTTATCACGTGTTGCTTAGGAGATACAAGCTAATTTTTTATGATGCGTTATTTCTTCTCGTAAAGTGTTTCCAATACTTATGTATTTGTCTTTACTCTGCAACACTGTATTTCCTTATAACGTTGTCTTCTTACATTTTCTTTTGAGAGAAAACTCTCCTGTGCGTTCTCTTTAGAGGCTACAGGCTTAGACATACACGCAACACCAAAGCTTTTCAAGTTACAACGTGTTGTTTAGGAAAAACAAGATAATATTGCACGATGCGGGATTTCCTTAAAACGTGGTTTTCTGACAAATTTTGACTAAAGGAAGTTCTCCTGTGGTTTCTCTTTTGAGGCTACACTTGTAGACGTACGAGCCACACCAAATGTTTTCAAGTTACAACGTGTTGTTTAGGAGATACAAACAAATTTTGTACGATGCGTTATTTCTTCTCGTAAAGTGTTTCCAATACGTACTTATTTGTCTTTAGTCTGCAACATTGTATTTCCTTATAACGTGTTATTCTTACATATTCTTTCAAGGGAAAACACTCCTGTGCGTTCTCTTTTGAGGCTACACGCTTAGACAAATACGCAACGCCAAAGCTTTTCGAGTTACAACGTGTGGTTTAGGAAAAACAAGATAATTTCGCACTATGCGAGATTTCCATAAAACGTGGTTTTCTGAAAAATTTTGATGAAAGAAAGTTCTCCTGTCGGTGCTCTTTTGAGGCTACACGTGTAGAGGTACGAGCCATACCAAATCTTTTCGTGTTACAACGTGTTGTTTAGGAGATACAAGCTAATTTTTTACGATGCCTTATTTCTTCTCTTAAAGTGTTTCCAATAGGTATGTATTTGTCTATACTCTGCAACAGTGTATTTCCTTATAACGTTGTATTCTTACATATTCTTTCGAGAGAAAACTCTCCTGTGCGTTCTCTTTTGAGGCTACACGCTTAGACATACACGCAACACCAAAGCTTTTCTATTTACAACGTGTTGTTTAGGAAAAACAAGATAATTTCGCATGATGCGAGATTTTTTAAACGTGGTTTCTGACAAATTTTGATGAAAGAAAATTCTCCTTTGGGTTCTCTTTTGAGGCTACACGTTTAGACATACACGTCACACCAAATCTTTTCGAGTTACAACGTGTTGCTTAGGAGATACAAGTTAATTTCGTACGAAGTGTTATTTCTTCTCCTAAAGTGTTTCCAATATGTACTTATTTTTCTATTCTCTGCAAAATTGTATTTCGTTATAACGTGGTATTCTTACATATTCTTTCAAGAGAAAACTCTCCTGTGCATTCTCTTTTGAGGCTACACGCTTAGACATACACGCAACACCAAAGCTTTTCGAGTTACAACGTGTTGTTTAGGAAAAACAAGATAATTTCGCAGGATGCGAGATTTCCTTAAAACGTGGTTTCTGACAAATTTTGATGAAAGAAAATTCTCCTGTGGGTTCTCTTTTGAGGCTACACGTTTCGACGTACACATCACACCAAATCTTTCCGAGTTACAACATGTTGTTTAGGAGATACAAGCTAATTTTTTTCGATGCATTATTTCTTCTCATAAAGTGTTTCCAATATGTACTTATTTGTCTTTACTCTGCAAAATTGTATTTCCTTATAACGTGGTATTCTTACATATTCTTTCAAGAGAAAACGCTCCTGTGCCTTCTCTTTTGAGGCTCCACGCTTACACATACACGCAACACCAAAGCTTTTCAAGTTACAACATGTTGTTTAGGAAAAAGAAGATGATTTCGCATGATGCGGGATTTCCTTAAAACATGGTTTTCTGACAAATTTTTATGAAAGAAAATTCTCCTGTGGGTTCTCTTTTGAGGCTACATGTTTAAATGAACACGCCACACCAAATCTTTTAGAGTTACAACGTGTTGTTTAAGAGATGCAAGCTAATTTTGTACGATGCGTTAATTCTTCTCCTAAAGTGTTTCCAATATGTACTTATTTGTCGTTACTCTGCAAAATTGTATTTCCTTATAACGTGGTGTTCTTACATATTCTTTTGAGAGAAAACTCTCCTGTGCCTTCTCTTTTGAGGCTCCACGCTTACACATACACGCAACACCAAAGCTTTTCCAGTTACAACATGTTGTTTAGGAAAAAGAAGATGATTTCGCACGATGCGGGATTTCCTTAAAACGTGGTTTTCTGAAAAATTTTGACGAAAGAAAATTCTCCTGTGTGTTCTCTTTTGAGGCTACATGTTTAGATGTACACGCCACACCAAATCTTTTCGAGTTACAACGTGTTGTTTAGGAGATACAAGCTAATTTTGTAAGATGTGTTAATTCTTCTCATAAAGTGTTTCCAATATGTACGTTTTAGTCTTTACTCTGCAACACTGTATTTCCTTATAACGTGGTAATCTTACATATTCTTTCGAGAGAAAACTATCCTGTGCGTTCCCTTTTGAGGCTACACACTTAGACATACAGGCAACACCAAAGCTTTTCGAGTTAGAACGTGTTGTTTATGAAAAACAAGATAATTTCGCACGATGCGGGATTTCCTTAAAACGTGGTGTTCTGACAAATTTTGACGAAAGAAAATTCTCCTGTGGGTTCTCTTTTGAGGCTACACGTTTAGACGTGCACGCCACCCCAAATCCTTTCGAGTTACCACGTGTTGTTTAGGAGGTACAAGCTAATTTGTACGATGCGTTATTTCTTCTCTTAAAGTGTTTCCAATACGTACACATTTGTCTTTACTCTGCAACACTCTATTTCCTTATAACGTTGTATTCTTACATGTTCTTTCGAGAGAAAACTCTCCTGTGCATTCTCTTTAGAGGCTACATGCTTAGACATACACGCAACACCAAAGCTTTCCGAGTTTCAACGTGTTGTTTAGGAAATCAAGATAATGTTGCACGATGCGGGATTTCCTTAAAACGTGGTTTTCTGACAAATATTGACGAAAGAAACTTCTTCTGTGGGTTCTCTTTTGAGGCTACACGTTTAGACGTACGAGCCACACCAAATCTTTTCAAGTTACAACGTGTTGTTTAGGAGATACAAGCAAATTTTTTACGATGCGTTATTTCTTCTTGTAAAGTGTTTCCAATACGTACTTATTTGTCTTTACTCTGCAACACTGTATTTCCTTATAACGTGGTATTCTTACCTATTCTTTCGAGGGAAAACTCTCCTGTGTGTTCTCTTTTCAGGCTACACGCTCAGACATACACGCAACACCAAAGCTTTTCGAGTTACAGCATGTTGTTTAGGAAAAACAAGATAATTTCGCACGATGCGAGATTTCCTTAAAACGTGGTTTCTGACAAATTTTGATGAATGAAAATTCTCCTGTGGGTTCTCTTTTGAGGCTACACGTTTAGACGTACACGTCACACCAAATCTTTTAGAGTTACAACATGTTGTTTAGGAGATACAAGCTAATTTTGTACGATGCATTAATTCCTCTGGTAAAGTGTTTCCAATACTTATGTATTTGTCTTTACTCTGCAACACTCTATTTCCTTATAACGTTTTATTCTTACATATTCGTTCGAGAGAAAACTCTCCTGTGCGTTCGCTTTAGAGGCTACAGGCTTAAACATACACGCAACACCTAAGCTTTTCGAGTTACAACGTGCTGTTTAGGAAAAAGTAGATAATTTTGCACGATGCGGGATTTCCATAAAACGTTGTTTTCTGACAAATTTTGAAGAAAGAAAGTCCTCCTGTGGACACTCTTTTGAGGCTGCACGTGTAGACATACGAGCCACACCAAATCTTTTCGAGTTACAACGTGTTGCTTAGGAAATACAAGCAAATTTTGTACGAAGCATTATTTCTTCTCGTAAAGTGTTTCCAATACGTACTTATTTGTCTTTACTCTGCAACACTGTATTTCCTTATAACGTGGTATTCTTACATATTCTTTCGAGGGAAAACTCTCCTGTGCGTACTCTTTTGAGGCTACATGCTTAGACAAACACGCAACGCCAAAGCTTTTCGAGTTACAACGTGTTGTTTAGGAAAAACAAGATAATTTCGCACGATGCGAGATTTCCATAAAACGTGGTTTATTGAAAAATTTTGACTAAAGTAAGTTCTCCTGTAGGTTCTCTTTTGAGGCTACACGTGTAGAGGTATGAGCCACACCAAATATTTTCGAGTTACAACATTTTGTATGGGAGATACAAGCTAATTTTGTACGATGCGTTATTTCTTCTCTTAAAGTGTTTCCAATACGTACGTATTTGTCTTTACTCTGCAACACTGTATTTCCTTATAAAGTGGTATTCTTACATATTCTTTCAAGAGAAATTTCTCCTATGCGTTCTCTTTTGAGGCTACATGCTTAGACATAAACGCAACCCCAAAGCTTTTCGAGTTACAACGTGTTGTTTAGGAAAAACAAGATAATTTCCCACGATGCGAGATTTCTTTAAAACGTGGTTTCTGACAAATTTGATGAAAGAAAATTCTCCTGTGGGTTCTCTTTTGAGGCTACACGTTTAGACATACACGTCACACCAAATCTTTTCGAGTTACAACGTGTTGTTTAGGAGATACAAGTAAATTTTTTACGATGCGTTATTTCTTCTCCTAAAGTGTTTCCAATATGTACTTATTTGTCTTTACTCTGCAAAATTGTATTTCCTTATAACGTGGTATTCTTACATATTCTTTCGAGAGAAAACTCTCCTGTGCCTTCTCTTTTGAGGCTCCATGCTTACACATACACGCAACACCAAAGCTTTTCGAGTTACAACATGTTGTTTAGGAAAAAGAAGATGATTTTGCACGATGCAGGATTTACTTAAAACGTGGTTTTCTGAAATATTTTGACGAAAGAAAATTCTCCTGTGGGTTCTCTTTTGAGGCTACAGGTTTAGAAGTACACGCCACGCCAAATCTTTTCGAGTTACAACGTGTTGTTTAGGAGATACAAGCTAATTTTGGACGTTGCCTTAATTCTTCTCGTAAAGTGTTTCCAATACGTACGTATTTGTCTTTACTCTGCAACACTGTATTTCCTTATAACGTGGTATTCTTACATATTCTTTCGAGAGAAAACTATCCTTTGCGTTCCCTTTTGAGGTTACACACTTAGACATACAGGCAACACCAAAGCTTTTCGAATTACAACGTGTTGTTTATGAAAAACAAGATAATTTCGCACATTGCGGGATTTCCTTAAACCCTTGTGTTCTGACAAATTTTGACGAAAGAAAATTCTCCTGTGGGTTCTCTTTTGATGCTACATGTTTAGACATGCACTCCACACCAAATCCTTTCGAGTTACCACGTGTTGTTTAGAAGATACAAGCTAATTTTGTACGATGTGTTATTTCTTCTCGTAAAGTGTTTCCAATACGTACGTATTTGTCTTTGTCTGCAACACTGTATTTCCTTATAACGTGGTATTCTTACATATTCTTTCGAGCGAAAACTCTCCTGTGAGTTCTCTTTTGAGGCTACACGTTTACACATACACACAACACCAAAGCTTTTCGAGTTACAACGTGTTGTTTAGGAAAAACTAGATAATTTCGCATGATGCGAGATTTCCATACACGTGGTTTTCTGAAAAATTTGACGAAAGAAAGTTCTCCTGTGGGTTCTTATTTGATGCGACACTTGTAGAGGTACGGGCCACACCAAATCTTTTCGAGTTACAAAGTGTTGTTTAGGAGATACAAGCTAATTTTTTATGATGCGTTATTTCTTCTCTTAAAGTTTTTCCAATACGTAAGTAGTTGTCTTTACTCTACAACACTGTATTTCCTTATAACGTGGTATTCCTACATATTCTTTCGAAAGAAAACTCTCCTGTGCGTTCTCTTTTGAGGCTACACGCTTAGACATACACGCAACCCCAAAGCTTTTCGATTCACAACGTGTTGTTTAGGAAAAACAAGATAATTTCGCACGATGTGAGATTTCCGTAAACGTGGTTTCTGACAAATTTTGATGAAAGAAAATTCTCCTGTGGGTTCTCTTTTGAGGATACACGTTTAGACGTACACGTCACACCAAATATTTTCGAGTTACAACGTGTTGTTTAGGAGATACAAGCTAATTTTTTACGATGCATTATTTCTTCTCGTAAAGTGTTTCCAATATGTACTTATTTATCTTTACTCTGCAAAATTGTATTTCCTTTTAAGGTGGTATTCTTACATATTCTTTAGAGAGAAAACTCTCCTGTGCCTTCTCTTTTGAGGCTCCACGCTTACACATACACGCAATACCAAAGCTTTTCGAGTTACAACATGTTGTTTAGGAAAAAGAAGATGATTTTGCATGATGCGGGATATCCTTAAATTTTTCTGAAAATTTTTGACGAAAGAAAATTCTCCTGTGGGTTCTCTTTTGATGCTACATGTTTAGACGTACACGCCACACCAAATCTGTTCGAGTTACAACGTGTTGTTTAGGAGATACAAGCTACTTTTTTACAATGCGTTAATTCTTCTCATAAAGTGTTTCCAAGTAGTACGTGTTTGTCTTTACTCTCAACATTGTATTTCCTTATAACGTGGTCTTCTTACATATTCTTTCGATAGAAAACTGTCCTGTGCGTTCCCTTTTGTGGCTACACACTGAGATATACAGGCAACACCAAAGCTATTCAAGTTACAACATGTAGTTTAGGAAAAAGAAGATGATTTCGCAAGATGCGGGATTTCCTTAAAACGTGGTTTTCTGAAAAATTTTGACGAAAGAAAATTCTCCTGTGGGTTCTCTTTTGTGGCTACACGTTTAGACGTACACGCCACACCAAAGCTTTTCGAGTTACAACGTGCTTCTTAGGAAATACAAGCTAATTTTTTACGATGCATTATTTCTTCTTGTAAAGTGTTTCAAATACGTATGTATCTATCTTTACTCTGCCACACTGTATTTCCTTATAACGTGGTATTCTTACTTATTCTTTCGAGAGAAAACTCTCCTGTGCGTTCTCTTTTGAGTCTACACGCTTAGACATACATGCAGCACCAAAGCTTTTCGAGTTACAACGTGTTGTTTAGAAAAACAAGATAATTTCCAGGATGCGGGATTTCCATAAAACGTGGTATTCTGACAAATTTTGACGAAAGAAAATTCTCCTGTGAGTTCTCTTTTGAGGCTACAGATTTAGACGTACACGCCATATCAAATCTTTTCGAGTAACATCGTGTTGTTTAGGAGATACAAGCTAATTTTGTACGATGCGTTATTTCTTCTCGTAAAGTGTTTCCAATACATACGTATTTGTCTTTACTCTGCAACACTGTATTTCCTTAAAATGTGGTATTCTTATATATTCTTTCGAGAGAAAACTCTCCTGTGCGTTCTCTTTTGAGGCCACACGTTTAGACATACACGCAACACCAAAGCTTTTCGAGTTACAACGTGTTTTTTAGGAAAAGCAAGATAATTCCGCACAATGCGGGATTTCCTTAAAACGTGGTTTTCTGAAAAAAATTTGAGGAAAGAAAATTCTCCTGAGGGTTCTCTTTTGATGCTACACGTTTAGATGTAAACACCACACCAAATCTTTTCGAGTTACAACGTGTTGTTTACACCAAAGCTTTTCGAGTTACAACGTGTTGTTTAGGAAAAACGATAATTTCGCACGATGTGGGATTTCCTTAAAACGTGGTTTTCTGACATATTTTGACGAAAGAAAATTCTCCTGTGGGTTCTCTTTTGAGGCTACACGTTTCAACGTACACGCCACACAAAATCTTTTCGCGTTACAACGTGTTGTTTAGGAAATACAAGCTAATTTTGTACGATGTATCATTCCTTCTCGTAAAGTGTTTCCAATATGTATGTATCTGTCTTTACTCTGCAACACTGTATGTCCTTATAACGTGGTATTCTTACATATTCTTTCGAGAGAATACTCTCTTGTGCGTTCTCTTTTGAGGCTACACGCTTAGACATACATGCAAAACCAAAGCTTTTCGAGTTACAACGTGTTGTTTAGGAAAAACCAGATAATTTCACACGATGCCGGATTTCCTTAAAACGTGGTTTTCTGAAAAAAATTGACGAAAGAAAATTCTCCTGTGGGTTCTCTTTTGAGGCTACACCTTTAGATGTAAACACCACACCAAATCCTTTCGAGTTACTACGTGTTGTTTAGGAGATACAAGCTAATTTTTTCCCATGCATTATTTCTTCTCGTAAAGTGTTTCAAATACGTACATAATTGTCTTTACTCTGTAACACTGTTTTTCCATATAACGTAGTATTCCTACATATTCTTTCGAGAGAAATCTCTCCTGTGCGTTCTCTTTTGAGGCTACATTCTTAGACATACACCCAATACCAAAGCTTTTTGAGTTACAACGTGTTGTTTAGGAAAAACAAGATAATTTCGCACGATGTGGGATTTCCTTAAAACGTGGTTTTCTGACAAATTTTGACCAAAGAAAATTCTACTGTGGGTTCTCTTATAAGGCTACACTTTTAGACGTACACGCCACACCAAATCTTTTCGAGTTACGACGTGTTGTTTAGGAGAAACAAGCTAATTTTGTACGATGCGGTATTTCGTCTGGTAAAGTGTTTCCAATACATATGTAATTGTCTTTATTCTGCAACACTGTATTTCCTTATAACTTGGTATTCTTACATATTCTTTCGAGAGAAAACTCTCCTGTGCATTCTCTTTTGAGGCTACACGCTTAGACATACACGCTACACCAAAGCTTTTCGAGTTACAACTTGTTGTTTAGGAAAAACAAGATAATTTCGCACGATGCGGGATTTCCTTAAAATGTGGTTTTCTGACAAATTTTGACCAAAGAAAATTCTCCAGTGTATTCTCTTTAGATGCTACACGTTTAGAGGTACATGCCACACCAAATCTTTTCGAGTTACAACGTGCTTTTTAGTAAATACAAGCTAATTTTGTACGATGCATTATTTCTTCTCGTAAAGTGTTTCCAATATGTATGCATCTGTCTTTACTCTGCAACACTGTATTTCCTTATAACGTGGTATTCTTTCATATTCTTTCTAGAGAAAACTCTCCTGTGCGTTCTCTTTTGAGGCTACACGCTTAGACATACACGCAGCACCAAAGCTATTTGAGTCACAACGTGTTGTTTAGGAAAAACAAGATAATTTCGCACGATGCGGGATTTCCTTAATACGTGGTTTTCTGACAAATTTTGACGAAAGAAAATTCTCCTGTGGGTTCTCTTTTGAGGCTACACGCCACACCAAATCTTTTCGAGTTACAACGCGTTGTTGTAAACACCACATCAAATCCTTTTGAGTCACAACGTGTTGTTTAGGAGATACAAGCTAATTTTATACCATGCGTTATTTCTTCTCGTAAAGTGTTTCCAATACGTACATATTTGTCTTTACTCTGCAACACTGTATTTCCATATATCGTGGTTTTCTTACATATTCTTTCGAGAGAAACCTCTCCTGTGCGTTCTCTTTTGAGGCTACATGCTTAGACATACACGCAACACCAAAGCTTGTCAAGTTACAACGTGTTGTTTTGGAAAAACAAAATAATTTCGCACGATGCGGGATTTCCTTAAAACGTGGTTGTCTGACAAATTTTGACGAAAGAAAATTCTCCTGTGGGTTCCCTTTTGAGGCTACATGTTTAGACGTACACGCCACATCAAATCTTTTCGAGTTACAACGTGTTGTTTAGGAGATACAAGCTAATTTTGTATGATACATTATTTCTTCTCGTAAAGTGTTTCCAATAAGTACCTATTTGTCTTTACTCTGCAACAGTGTATTTCCTTATAACGTGGTATTCTTACATATTCTTTCGAGAGAAAACTCTTCTGTGCGTTCTCTTCTGAGGCTACACGCGTAGACATACACGCAACACAAAAGCTTTTTGAGTTACAACGTGTTGTTTAGGAAAAACAAGATAATTTTGCACGATGCGGGATTTCCTTAAAAGGTGGTTTTCTGACAAATTTTGACGAAAGAAAATTCTCCTGTGGGTTCTCTTTTGAGGCTACACGTTTAGATGTAAACACCACACCAAATCTTTTCGAGTTACAACGTGTTGTTTAGGAGGTACAAGCTAATTTTTTACCATGAGTTTTTTCCTCTCGTAAAGTGTTTCCATACGTACATATTTGTCTTTACTCTGCAACACTGTATTTCCATATAACGTGGTATTCTTATATATTCTTTCGAGAGAAAACTCTCCTGTGCGTTCTCTTTTGAGTCTTAACATGTAGCATCTAAAGAGAACCAAAAGGAGAATTTTCTTTCGTCAAAATTTTTCAGAAAATCACGTTTTAAGGAAATCCCGCATCGTGCGAAATTATCTTGTTTTTCCTAAACAACACGTTGTAAGTCGAAAGGCTTTCATGTTGCGTGTATGTCTAAGTGTGTAGCCTCAAAAGAGAAGGCACAGGACAGTTTTCTCTCGAAAGGATATGTAAGAATACCACTTCATAAGGAAATACAGTTTTGCAGAGTAAAGACATAAACGTACGCATTGGAAACTCTTTACGAGAAGAAATAACGCATAGTACAAAATTAGCTTGTATCTCCAAAACTACACGTTGTATCTCGAAAAGAATTGTTGTGGCGTGTACGTCTTAACATGTAGCATCTAAAGAGAACCAAAAGGAGAATTTTCTTTCGTCAAAATTTTTCAGAAAATCACGTTTTAAGGAAATCCCGCATCGTGCGAAATTATCTTGTTTTTCCTAAACAACACGTTGTAAGTCGAAAAGCTTTCATGTTGCGTGTATGTCTAAGTGTGTAGCCTCAAAAGAGAA
The DNA here is from genome assembly GCF_947179515.1 of Apodemus sylvaticus. Lineage (NCBI taxonomy): Eukaryota > Metazoa > Chordata > Mammalia > Rodentia > Muridae > Apodemus > Apodemus sylvaticus. The sequence goes on from NW_026263343.1 coordinate 95,887, forward strand.
AGCACAGGACAGTTTTCTCTCGAAAGGATATGTAAGAATACCACTTCATAAGGAAATACAGTTTTGCAGAGTAAAGACATATACGTACGCATTGGAAACTCTTTACGAGAAGAAATAACGCATAGTACAAAATTAGCTTGTATCTCCAAAACTACACGTTGTATCTCGAAAAGAATTGTTGTGGCGTGTACGTCTTAACATGTAACATCTAAAGAGAACCAAAAGGAGAATTTTCTTTCGTCAAAATTTTTCAGAAAATCACGTTTTAAGGAAATCCCGCATCGTGCGAAATTATCTTGTTTTTCCTAAACAACACGTTGTAAGTCGAAAAGCTTTCATGTTGCGTGTATGTCTAAGTGTGTAGCCTCAAAAGAGAAGGCACAGGACAGTTTTCTCTCGAAAGGATATGTAAGAATACCACTTCATAAGGAAATACAGTTTTGCAGAGTAAAGACATATACGTACGCATTGGAAACTCTTTACGAGAAGAAATAACGCATAGTACAAAATTAGCTTGTATCTCCAAAACTACACGTTGTATCTCGAAAAGAATTGTTGTGGCGTGTACGTCTTAACATGTAGCATCTAAAGGGAACCAAAAGGAGAATTTTCTTTCGTCAAAATTTTTCAGAAAATCACGTTTTAAGGAAATCCCGCATCGTGCGAAATTATCTTGTTTTTCCTAAACAACACGTTGTAAGTCGAAAAGCTTTCATGTTGCGTGTATGTCTAAGTGTGTAGCCTCAAAAGAGAAGGCACAGGACAGTTTTCTCTCGAAAGGATATGTAAGAATACCACTTCATAAGGAAATACAGTTTTGCAGAGTAAAGACATATACGTACGCATTGGAAACTCTTTACGAGAAGAAATAACGCATAGTACAAAATTAGCTTGTATCTCCAAAACTACACGTTGTATCTCGAAAAGAATTGTTGTGGCGTGTACGTCTTAACATGTAGCATCTAAAGGGAACCAAAAGGAGAACTTTCTTTCGTCAAAATTTTTCAGAAAATCACGTTTTAAGGAAATCCCGCATCGTGCGAAATTATCTTGTTTTTCCTAAACAACACGTTGTAAGTCGAAAAGCTTTCATGTTGCGTGTATGTCTAAGTGTGTAGCCTCAAAAGAGAAGGCACAGGACAGTTTTCTCTCGAAAGGATATGTAAGAATACCACTTCATAAGGAAATACAGTTTTGCAGAGTAAAGACATATACGTACGCATTGGAAACTCTTTACGAGAAGAAATAACGCATAGTACAAAATTAGCTTCTATCTCCAAAACTACACGTTGTATCTCGAAAAGAATTGTTGTGGCGTGTACGTCTTAACATGTAGCATCTAAAGAGAACCAAAAGGAGAATTTTCTTTCGTCAAATTATTTCAGAAAATCACGTTTTAAGGAAATCCCGCATCGTGCGAAATTATCTTGTTTTTCCTAAACAACACGTTGTAAGTCAAAAAGCTTTCATGTTGCGTGTATGTCTAAGTGTGTAGCCTCAAAAGAGAAGGCACAGGACAGTTTTCTCTCGAAAGGATATGTAAGAATACCACTTCATAAGGAAATACAGTTTTGCAGAGTAAAGACATATACGTATGCATTGGAAACTCTTTACGAGAAGAAATAACGCATAGTACAAAATTAGCTTGTATCTCCAAAACTACACGTTGTATCTCGAAAAGAATTGTTGTGGCGTGTACGTCTTAACATGTAGCATCTAAAGGGAACCAAAAGGAGAATTTTCTTCCGTCAAAATTTTTCAGAAAATCACGTTTTAAGGAAATCCCGCATCGTGCGAAATTATCTTGTTTTTCCTAAACAACACGTTGTAAGTCGAAAAGCTTTCATGTTGCGTGTATGTCTAAGTGTGTAGCCTCAAAAGAGAAGGCACAGGACAGTTTTCTCTCGAAAGGATATGTAAGAATACCACTTCATAAGGAAATACAGTTTTGCAGAGTAAAGACATATACGTACGCATTGGAAACTCTTTACGAGAAGAAATAACGCATAGTACAAAATTAGCTTGTATCTCCAAAACTACACGTTGTATCTCGAAAAGAATTGTTGTGGCGTGTACGTCTTAACATGTAGCATCTAAAGAGAACCAAAAGGAGAATTTTCTTTCGTCAAAATTTTTCAGAAAATCACGTTTTAAGGAAATCCCGCATCGTGCGAAATTATCTTGTTTTTCCTAAACAACACGTTGTAAGTCGAAAAGCTTTCATGTTGCGTGTATGTCTAAGTGTGTAGCCTCAAAAGAGAAGGCACAGGACAGTTTTCTCTCGAAAGGATATGTAAGAATACCACTTCATAAGGAAATACAGTTTTGCAGAGTAAAGACATATACGTACGCATTGGAAACTCTTTACGAGAAGAAATAACGCATAGTACAAAATTAGCTTGTATCTCCAAAACTACACGTTGTATCTCGAAAAGAATTGTTGTGGCGTGTACGTCTTAACATGTAGCATCTAAAGAGAACCAAAAGGAGAATTTTCTTTCGTCAAAATTTTTCAGAAAATCACGTTTTAAGGAAATCCCGCATCGTGCGAAATTATCTTGTTTTTCCTAAACAACACGTTGTAAGTCGAAAAGCTTTCATGTTGCGTGTATGTCTAAGTGTGTAGCCTCAAAAGAGAAGGCACAGGACAGTTTTCTCTCGAAAGGATATGTAAGAATACCACTTCATAAGGAAATACAGTTTTGCAGAGTAAAGACATATACGTACGCATTGGAAACTCTTTACGAGAAGAAATAACGCATAGTACAAAATTAGCTTGTATCTCCAAAACTACACGTTGTATCTCGAAAAGAATTGTTGTGGCGTGTACGTCTTAACATGTAGCATCTAAAGAGAACCAAAAGGAGAATTTTCTTTCGTCAAAATTTTTCAGAAAATCACGTTTTAAGGAAATCCCGCATCGTGCGAAATTATCTTGTTTTTCCTAAACAACACGTTGTAAGTCGAAAAGCTTTCATGTTGCGTGTATGTCTAAGTGTGTAGCCTCAAAAGAGAAGGCACAGGACAGTTTTCTCTCGAAAGGATATGTAAGAATACCACTTCATAAGGAAATACAGTTTTGCAGAGTAAAGACATATACGTACGCATTGGAAACTCTTTACGAGAAGAAATAACGCATAGTACAAAATTAGCTTGTATCTCCAAAACTACACGTTGTAACTCGAAAAGAATTGTTGTGGCGTGTACGTCTTAACATGTAGCATCTAAAGAGAACCAAAAGGAGAATTTTCTTTCGTCAAAATTTTTCAGAAAATCACGTTTTAAGGAAATCCCGCATCGTGCGAAATTATCTTGTTTTTCCTAAACAACACGTTGTAAGTCGAAAAGCTTTCATGTTGCGTGTATGTCTAAGTGTGTAGCCTCAAAAGAGAAGGCACAGGACAGTTTTCTCTCGAAAGGATATGTAAGAATACCACTTCATAAGGAAATACAGTTTTGCAGAGTAAAGACATATACGTACGCATTGGAAACTCTTTACGAGAAGAAATAACGCATAGTACAAAATTAGCTTGTATCTCCAAAACTACACGTTGTATCTCGAAAAGAATTGTTGTGGCGTGTACGTCTTAACATGTAGCATCTAAAGAGAACCAAAAGGAGAATTTTCTTTCGTCAAAATTTTTCAGAAAATCACGTTTTAAGGAAATCCCGCATCGTGCGAAATTATCTTGTTTTTCCTAAACAACACGTTGTAAGTCGAAAAGCTTTCATGTTGCGTGTATGTCTAAGTGTGTAGCCTCAAAAGAGAAGGCACAGGACAGTTTTCTCTCGAAAGGATATGTAAGAATACCACTTCATAAGGAAATACAGTTTTGCAGAGTAAAGACATATACGTACGCATTGGAAACTCTTTACGAGAAGAAATAACGCATAGTACAAAATTAGCTTGTATCTCCAAAACTACGCGTTGTATCTCGAAAAGAATTGTTGTGGCGTGTACGTCTTAACATGTAGCATCTAAAGAGAACCAAAAGGAGAATTTTCTTTCGTCAAAATTTTTCAGAAAATCACGTTTTAAGGAAATCCCGCATCGTGCGAAATTATCTTGTTTTTCCTAAACAACACGTTGTAAGTCGAAAAGCTGTCATGTTGCGTGTATGTCTAAGTGTGTAGCCTCAAAAGAGAAGGCACAGGACAGTTTTCTCTCGAAAGGATATGTAAGAATACCACTTCATAAGGAAATACAGTTTTGCAGAGTAAAGACATATACGTACGCATTGGAAACTCTTTACGAGAAGAAATAACGCATAGTACAAAATTAGCTTGTATGTCCAAAACTACACGTTGTATCTCGAAAAGAATTGTTGTGGCGTGTACGTCTTAACATGTAGCATCTAAAGAGAACCAAAAGGAGAATTTTCTTTCGTCAAAATTTTTCAGAAAATCACGTTTTAAGGAAATCCCGCATCGTGCGAAATTATCTTGTTTTTCCTAAACAACACGTTGTAAGTCGAAAAGCTTTCATGTTGCGTGTATGTCTAAGTGTGTAGCCTCAAAAGAGAAGGCACAGGACAGTTTTCTCTCGAAAGGATATGTAAGAATACCACTTCATAAGGAAATACAGTTTTGCAGAGTAAAGACATATACGTACGCATTGGAAACTCTTTACGAGAAGAAATAACGCATAGTACAAAATTAGCTTGTATCTCCAAAACTACACGTTGTATCTCGAAAAGAATTGTTGTGGCGTGTACGTCTTAACATGTAGCATCTAAAGGGAACCAAAAGGAGAATTTTCTTTCGTCAAAATTTTTCAGAAAATCACGTTTTAAGGAAATCCCGCATCGTGCGAAATTATCTTGTTTTTCCTAAACAACACGTTGTAAGTCGAAAAGCTTTCATGTTGCGTGTATGTCTAAGTGTGTAGCCTCAAAAGAGAAGGCACAGGACAGTTTTCTCTCGAAAGGATATGTAAGAATACCACTTCATAAGGAAATACAGTTTTGCAGAGTAAAGACATATACGTACGCATTGGAAACTCTTTACGAGAAGAAATAACGCATAGTACAAAATTAGCTTGTATCTCCAAAACTACACGTTGTATCTCGAAAAGAATTGTTGTGGCGTGTACGTCTTAACATGTAGCATCTAAAGAGAACCAAAAGGAGAATTTTCTTTCGTCAAAATTTTTCAGAAAATCACGTTTTAAGGAAATCCCGCATCGTGCGAAATTATCTTGTTTTTCCTAAACAACACGTTGTAAGTCGAAAAGCTTTCATGTTGCGTGTATGTCTAAGTGTGTAGCCTCAAAAGAGAAGGCACAGGACAGTTTTCTCTCGAAAGGATATGTAAGAATAGCACTTCATAAGGAAATACAGTTTTGCAGAGTAAAGACATATACGTACGCATTGGAAACTCTTTACGAGAAGAAATAACGCATAGTACAAAATTAGCTTGTATCTCCAAAACTACACGTTGTAACTCGAAAAGAATTGTTGTGGCGTGTACGTCTTAACATGTAGCATCTAAAGAGAACCAAAAGGAGAATTTTCTTTCGTCAAAATTTTTCAGAAAATCACGTTTTAAGGAAATCCCGCATCGTGCGAAATTATCTTGTTTTTCCTAAACAACACGTTGTAAGTCGAAAAGCTTTCATGTTGCGTGTATGTCTAAGTGTGTAGCCTCAAAAGAGAAGGCACAGGACAGTTTTCTCTCGAAAGGATATGTAAGAATACCACTTCATAAGGAAATACAGTTTTGCAGAGTAAAGACATATACGTACGCATTGGAAACTCTTTACGAGAAGAAATAACGCATAGTACAAAATTAGCTTGTATCTCCAAAACTACACGTTGTATCTCGAAAAGAATTGTTGTGGCGTGTACGTCTTAACATGTAGCATCTAAAGAGAACCAAAAGGAGAATTTTCTTTCGTCAAAATTTTTCAGAAAATCACGTTTTAAGGAAATCCCGCATCGTGCGAAATTATCTTGTTTTTCCTAAACAACACGTTGTAAGTCGAAAAGCTTTCATGTTGCGTGTATGTCTAAGTGTGTAGCCTCAAAAGAGAAGGCACAGGACAGTTTTCTCTCGAAAGGATATGTAAGAATACCACTTCATAAGGAAATACAGTTTTGCAGAGTAAAGACATATACGTACGCATTGGAAACTCTTTACGAGAAGAAATAACGCATAGTACAAAATTAGCTTGTATCTCCAAAACTACACGTTGTAACTCGAAAAGAATTGTTGTGGCGTGTACGTCTTAACATGTAGCATCTAAAGAGAACCAAAAGGAGAATTTTCTTTCGTCAAAATTTTTCAGAAAATCACGTTTTAAGGAAATCCCGCATCGTGCGAAATTATCTTGTTTTTCCTAAACAACACGTTGTAAGTCGAAAAGCTTTCATGTTGCGTGTATGTCTAAGTGTGTAGCCTCAAAAGAGAAGGCACAGGACAGTTTTCTCTCGAAAGGATATGTAAGAATACCACTTCATAAGGAAATACAGTTTTGCAGAGTAAAGACATATACGTACGCATTGGAAACTCTTTACGAGAAGAAATAACGCATAGTACAAAATTAGCTTGTATCTCCAAAACTACACGTTGTATCTCGAAAAGAATTGTTGTGGCGTGTACGTCTTAACATGTAGCATCTAAAGAGAACCAAAAGGAGAATTTTCTTTCGTCAAAATTTTTCAGAAAATCACGTTTTAAGGAAATCCCGCATCGTGCGAAATTATCTTGTTTTTCCTAAACAACACGTTGTAAGTCGAAAAGCTTTCATGTTGCGTGTATGTCTAAGTGTGTAGCCTCAAAAGAGAAGGCACAGGACAGTTTTCTCTCGAAAGGATATGTAAGAATACCACTTCATAAGGAAATACAGTTTTGCAGAGTAAAGACATATACGTACGCATTGGAAACTCTTTACGAGAAGAAATAACGCATAGTACAAAATTAGCTTGTATCTCCAAAACTACACGTTGTATCTCGAAAAGAATTGTTGTGGCGTGTACGTCTTAACATGTAGCATCTAAAGGGAACCAAAAGGAGAACTTTCTTTCGTCAAAATTTTTCAGAAAATCACGTTTTAAGGAAATCCCGCATCGTGCGAAATTATCTTGTTTTTCCTAAACAACACGTTGTAAGTCGAAAAGCTTTCATGTTGCGTGTATGTCTAAGTGTGTAGCCTCAAAAGAGAAGGCACAGGACAGTTTTCTCTCGAAAGGATATGTAAGAATACCACTTCATAAGGAAATACAGTTTTGCAGAGTAAAGACATATACGTACGCATTGGAAACTCTTTACGAGAAGAAATAACGCATAGTACAAAATTAGCTTCTATCTCCAAAACTACACGTTGTATCTCGAAAAGAATTGTTGTGGCGTGTACGTCTTAACATGTAGCATCTAAAGAGAACCAAAAGGAGAATTTTCTTTCGTCAAATTATTTCAGAAAATCACGTTTTAAGGAAATCCCGCATCGTGCGAAATTATCTTGTTTTTCCTAAACAACACGTTGTAAGTCAAAAAGCTTTCATGTTGCGTGTATGTCTAAGTGTGTAGCCTCAAAAGAGAAGGCACAGGACAGTTTTCTCTCGAAAGGATATGTAAGAATACCACTTCATAAGGAAATACAGTTTTGCAGAGTAAAGACATATACGTATGCATTGGAAACTCTTTACGAGAAGAAATAACGCATAGTACAAAATTAGCTTGTATCTCCAAAACTACACGTTGTATCTCGAAAAGAATTGTTGTGGCGTGTACGTCTTAACATGTAGCATCTAAAGGGAACCAAAAGGAGAATTTTCTTCCGTCAAAATTTTTCAGAAAATCACGTTTTAAGGAAATCCCGCATCGTGCGAAATTATCTTGTTTTTCCTAAACAACACGTTGTAAGTCGAAAAGCTTTCATGTTGCGTGTATGTCTAAATGTGTAGCCTCAAAAGAGAAGGCACAGGACAGTTTTCTCTCGAAAGGATATGTAAGAATACCACTTCATAAGGAAATACAGTTTTGCAGAGTAAAGACATATACGTACGCATTGGAAACTCTTTACGAGAAGAAATAACGCATAGTACAAAATTAGCTTGTATCTCCAAAACTACACGTTGTATCTCGAAAAGAATTGTTGTGGCGTGTACGTCTTAACATGTAGCATCTAAAGAGAACCAAAAGGAGAATTTTCTTTCGTCAAAATTTTTCAGAAAATCACGTTTTAAGGAAATCCCGCATCGTGCGAAATTATCTTGTTTTTCCTAAACAACACGTTGTAAGTCGAAAAGCTTTCATGTTGCGTGTATGTCTAAGTGTGTAGCCTCAAAAGAGAAGGCACAGGACAGTTTTCTCTCGAAAGGATATGTAAGAATACCACTTCATAAGGAAATACAGTTTTGCAGAGTAAAGACATATACGTACGCATTGGAAACTCTTTACGAGAAGAAATAACGCATAGTACAAAATTAGCTTGTATCTCCAAAACTACACGTTGTATCTCGAAAAGAATTGTTGTGGCGTGTACGTCTTAACATGTAGCATCTAAAGAGAACCAAAAGGAGAATTTTCTTTCGTCAAAATTTTTCAGAAAATCACGTTTTAAGGAAATCCCGCATCGTGCGAAATTATCTTGTTTTTCCTAAACAACACGTTGTAAGTCGAAAAGCTTTCATGTTGCGTGTATGTCTAAGTGTGTAGCCTCAAAAGAGAAGGCACAGGACAGTTTTCTCTCGAAAGGATATGTAAGAATACCACTTCATAAGGAAATACAGTTTTGCAGAGTAAAGACATATACGTACGCATTGGAAACTCTTTACGAGAAGAAATAACGCATAGTACAAAATTAGCTTGTATCTCCAAAACTACACGTTGTATCTCGAAAAGAATTGTTGTGGCGTGTACGTCTTAACATGTAGCATCTAAAGAGAACCAAAAGGAGAATTTTCTTTCGTCAAAATTTTTCAGAAAATCACGTTTTAAGGAAATCCCGCATCGTGCGAAATTATCTTGTTTTTCCTAAACAACACGTTGTAAGTCGAAAAGCTTTCATGTTGCGTGTATGTCTAAGTGTGTAGCCTCAAAAGAGAAGGCACAGGACAGTTTTCTCTCGAAAGGATATGTAAGAATACCACTTCATAAGGAAATACAGTTTTGCAGAGTAAAGACATATACGTACGCATTGGAAACTCTTTACGAGAAGAAATAACGCATAGTACAAAATTAGCTTGTATCTCCAAAACTACACGTTGTAACTCGAAAAGAATTGTTGTGGCGTGTACGTCTTAACATGTAGCATCTAAAGAGAACCAAAAGGAGAATTTTCTTTCGTCAAAATTTTTCAGAAAATCACGTTTTAAGGAAATCCCGCATCGTGCGAAATTATCTTGTTTTTCCTAAACAACACGTTGTAAGTCGAAAAGCTTTCATGTTGCGTGTATGTCTAAGTGTGTAGCCTCAAAAGAGAAGGCACAGGACAGTTTTCTCTCGAAAGGATATGTAAGAATACCACTTCATAAGGAAATACAGTTTTGCAGAGTAAAGACATATACGTACGCATTGGAAACTCTTTACGAGAAGAAATAACGCATAGTACAAAATTAGCTTGTATCTCCAAAACTACGCGTTGTATCTCGAAAAGAATTGTTGTGGCGTGTACGTCTTAACATGTAGCATCTAAAGAGAACCAAAAGGAGAATTTTCTTTCGTCAAAATTTTTCAGAAAATCACGTTTTAAGGAAATCCCGCATCGTGCGAAATTATCTTGTTTTTCCTAAACAACACGTTGTAAGTCGAAAAGCTGTCATGTTGCGTGTATGTCTAAGTGTGTAGCCTCAAAAGAGAAGGCACAGGACAGTTTTCTCTCGAAAGGATATGTAAGAATACCACTTCATAAGGAAATACAGTTTTGCAGAGTAAAGACATATACGTACGCATTGGAAACTCTTTACGAGAAGAAATAACGCATAGTACAAAATTAGCTTGTATGTCCAAAACTACACGTTGTATCTCGAAAAGAATTGTTGTGGCGTGTACGTCTTAACATGTAGCATCTAAAGAGAACCAAAAGGAGAATTTTCTTTCGTCAAAATTTTTCAGAAAATCACGTTTTAAGGAAATCCCGCATCGTGCGAAATTATCTTGTTTTTCCTAAACAACACGTTGTAAGTCGAAAAGCTTTCATGTTGCGTGTATGTCTAAGTGTGTAGCCTCAAAAGAGAAGGCACAGGACAGTTTTCTCTCGAAAGGATATGTAAGAATACCACTTCATAAGGAAATACAGTTTTGCAGAGTAAAGACATATACGTACGCATTGGAAACTCTTTACGAGAAGAAATAACGCATAGTACAAAATTAGCTTGTATCTCCAAAACTACACGTTGTATCTCGAAAAGAATTGTTGTGGCGTGTACGTCTTAACATGTAGCATCTAAAGGGAACCAAAAGGAGAATTTTCTTTCGTCAAAATTTTTCAGAAAATCACGTTTTAAGGAAATCCCGCATCGTGCGAAATTATCTTGTTTTTCCTAAACAACACGTTGTAAGTCGAAAAGCTTTCATGTTGCGTGTATGTCTAAGTGTGTAGCCTCAAAAGAGAAGGCACAGGACAGTTTTCTCTCGAAAGGATATGTAAGAATACCACTTCATAAGGAAATACAGTTTTGCAGAGTAAAGACATATACGTACGCATTGGAAACTCTTTACGAGAAGAAATAACGCATAGTACAAAATTAGCTTGTATCTCCAAAACTACACGTTGTATCTCGAAAAGAATTGTTGTGGCGTGTACGTCTTAACATGTAGCATCTAAAGAGAACCAAAAGGAGAATTTTCTTTCGTCAAAATTTTTCAGAAAATCACGTTTTAAGGAAATCCCGCATCGTGCGAAATTATCTTGTTTTTCCTAAACAACACGTTGTAAGTCGAAAAGCTTTCATGTTGCGTGTATGTCTAAGTGTGTAGCCTCAAAAGAGAAGGCACAGGACAGTTTTCTCTCGAAAGGATATGTAAGAATAGCACTTCATAAGGAAATACAGTTTTGCAGAGTAAAGACATATACGTACGCATTGGAAACTCTTTACGAGAAGAAATAACGCATAGTACAAAATTAGCTTGTATCTCCAAAACTACACGTTGTAACTCGAAAAGAATTGTTGTGGCGTGTACGTCTTAACATGTAGCATCTAAAGAGAACCAAAAGGAGAATTTTCTTTCGTCAAAATTTTTCAGAAAATCACGTTTTAAGGAAATCCCGCATCTTGCGAAATTATCTTGTTTTTCCTAAACAACACGTTGTAAGTCGAAAAGCTTTCATGTTGCGTGTATGTCTAAGTGTGTAGCCTCAAAAGAGAAGGCACAGGACAGTTTTCTCTCGAAAGGATATGTAAGAATACCACTTCATAAGGAAATACAGTTTTGCAGAGTAAAGACATATACGTACGCATTGGAAACTCTTTACGAGAAGAAATAACGCATAGTACAAAATTAGCTTGTATCTCCAAAACTACACGTTGTATCTCGAAAAGAATTGTTGTGGCGTGTACGTCTTAACATGTAGCATCTAAAGAGAACCAAAAGGAGAATTTTCTTTCGTCAAAATTTTTCAGAAAATCACGTTTTAAGGAAATCCCGCATCGTGCGAAATTATCTTGTTTTTCCTAAACAACACGTTGTAAGTCGAAAAGCTTTCATGTTGCGTGTATGTCTAAGTGTGTAGCCTCAAAAGAGAAGGCACAGGACAGTTTTCTCTCGAAAGGATATGTAAGAATACCACTTCATAAGGAAATACAGTTTTGCAGAGTAAAGACATATACGTACGCATTGGAAACTCTTTACGAGAAGAAATAACGCATAGTACAAAATTAGCTTGTATCTCCAAAACTACACGTTGTAACTCGAAAAGAATTGTTGTGGCGTGTACGTCTTAACATGTAGCATCTAAAGAGAACCAAAAGGAGAATTTTCTTTCGTCAAAATTTTTCAGAAAATCACGTTTTAAGGAAATCCCGCATCGTGCGAAATTATCTTGTTTTTCCTAAACAACACGTTGTAAGTCGAAAAGCTTTCATGTTGCGTGTATGTCTAAGTGTGTAGCCTCAAAAGAGAAGGCACAGGACAGTTTTCTCTCGAAAGGATATGTAAGAATACCACTTCATAAGGAAATACAGTTTTGCAGAGTAAAGACATATACGTACGCATTGGAAACTCTTTACGAGAAGAAATAACGCATAGTACAAAATTAGCTTGTATCTCCAAAACTACACGTTGTATCTCGAAAAGAATTGTTGTGGCGTGTACGTCTTAACATGTAGCATCTAAAGAGAACCAAAAGGAGAATTTTCTTTCGTCAAAATTTTTCAGAAAATCACGTTTTAAGGAAATCCCGCATCGTGCGAAATTATCTTGTTTTTCCTAAACAACACGTTGTAAGTCGAAAAGCTTTCATGTTGCGTGTATGTCTAAGTGTGTAGCCTCAAAAGAGAAGGCACAGGACAGTTTTCTCTCGAAAGGATATGTAAGAATACCACTTCATAAGGAAATCAGTTTTGCAGAGTAAAGACATATACGTACGCATTGGAAACTCTTTACGAGAAGAAATAACGCATAGTACAAAATTAGCTTGTATCTCCAAAACTACACGTTGTATCTCGAAAAGAATTGTTGTGGCGTGTACGTCTTAACATGTAGCATCTAAAGGGAACCAAAAGGAGAATTTTCTTTCGTCAAAATTTTTCAGAAAATCACGTTTTAAGGAAATCCCGCATCGTGCGAAATTATCTTGTTTTTCCTAAACAACACGTTGTAAGTCGAAAAGCTTTCATGTTGCGTGTATGTCTAAGTGTGTAGCCTCAAAAGAGAAGGCACAGGACAGTTTTCTCTCGAAAGGATATGTAAGAATACCACTTCATAAGGAAATACAGTTTTGCAGAGTAAAGACATATACGTACGCATTGGAAACTCTTTACGAGAAGAAATAACGCATAGTACAAAATTAGCTTGTATCTCCAAAACTACACGTTGTATCTCGAAAAGAATTGTTGTGGCGTGTAAGTCTTAACATGTAGCATCTAAAGACAACCAAAAGGAGAATTTTCTTTCGTCAAAATTTTTCAGAAAATCACGTTTTAAGGAAATCCCGCATCGTGCGAAATTATCTTGTTTTTCCTAAACAACACGTTGTAAGTCGAAAAGCTTTCATGTTGCGTGTATGTCTAAGTGTGTAGCCTCAAAAGAGAAGGCACAGGACAGTTTTCTCTCGAAAGGATATGTAAGAATACCACTTCATAAGGAAATACAGTTTTGCAGAGTAAAGACATATACGTACGCATTGGAAACTCTTTACGAGAAGAAATAACGCATAGTACAAAATTAGCTTGTATCTCCAAAACTACACGTTGTATCTCGAAAAGAATTGTTGTGGCGTGTACGTCTTAACATGTAGCATCTAAAGGGAACCAAAAGGAGAATTTTCTTTCGTCAAAATTTTTCAGAAAATCACGTTTTAAGGAAATCCCGCATCGTGCGAAATTATCTTGTTTTTCCTAAACAACACGTTGTAAGTCGAAAAGCTTTCATGTTGCGTGTATGTCTAAGTGTGTAGCCTCAAAAGAGAAGGCACAGGACAGTTTTCTCTCGAAAGGATATGTAAGAATACCACTTCATAAGGAAATACAGTTTTGCAGAGTAAAGACATATACGTACGCATTGGAAACTCTTTACGAGAAGAAATAACGCATAGTAAAAATTAGCTTGTATCTCCAAAACTACACGTTGTATCTCGAAAAGAATTGTTGTGGCGTGTACGTCTTAACATGTAGCATCTAAAGAGAACCAAAAGGAGAATTTTCTTTCGTCAAAATTTTTCAGAAAATCACGTTTTAAGGAAATCCCGCATCGTGCGAAATTATCTTGTTTTTCCTAAACAACACGTTGTAAGTCGAAAAGCTTTCATGTTGCGTGTATGTCTAAGTGTGTAGCCTCAAAAGAGAAGGCACAGGACAGTTTTCTCTCGAAAGGATATGTAAGAATACCACTTCATAAGGAAATACAGTTTTGCAGAGTAAAGACATATACGTACGCATTGGAAACTCTTTACGAGAAGAAATAACGCATAGTACAAAATTAGCTTGTATCTCCAAAACTACACGTTGTATCTCGAAAAGAATTGTTGTGGCGTGTACGTCTTAACATGTAGCATCTAAAGAGAAACAAAAGGAGAATTTTCTTTCGTCAAAATTTTTCAGAAAATCACGTTTTAAGGAAATCCCGCATCGTGCGAAATTATCTTGTTTTTCCTAAACAACACGTTGTAAGTCGAAAAGCTTTCATGTTGCGTGTATGTCTAAGTGTGTAGCCTCAAAAGAGAAGGCACAGGACAGTTTTCTCTCGAAAGGATATGTAAGAATACCACTTCATAAGGAAATACATTTTTGCAGAGTAAAGACATATACGTACGCATTGGAAACTCTTTACGAGAAGAAATAACGCATAGTACAAAATTAGCTTGTATCTCCAAAACTACACGTTGTATCTCGAAAAGAATTGTTGTGGCGTGTACGTCTTAACATGTAGCATCTAAAGAGAACCAAAAGGAGAATTTTCTTTCGTCAAAATTTTTCAGAAAATCACGTTTTAAGGAAATCCCGCATCGTGCGAAATTATCTTGTTTTTCCTAAACAACACGTTGTAAGTCGAAAAGCTTTCATGTTGCGTGTATGTCTAAGTGTGTAGCCTCAAAAGAGAAGGCACAGGACAGTTTTCTCTCGAAAGGATATGTAAGAATACCACTTCATAAGGAAATACAGTTTTGCAGAGTAAAGACATATACGTACGCATTGGAAACTCTTTACGAGAAGAAATAACGCATAGTACAAAATTAGCTTGTATCTCCAAAACTACACGTTGTATCTCGAAAAGAATTGTTGTGGCGTGTACGTCTTAACATGTAGCATCTAAAGAGAACCAAAAGGAGAATTTTCTTTCGTCAAAATTTTTCAGAAAATCACGTTTTAAGGAAATCCCGCATCGTGCGAAATTATCTTGTTTTTCCTAAACAACACGTTGTAAGTCGAAAAGCTTTCATGTTGCATGTATGTCTAAGTGTGTAGCCTCAAAAGAGAAGGCACAGGACAGTTTTCTCTCGAAAGGATATGTAAGAATACCACTTCATAAGGAAATACAGTTTTGCAGAGTAAAGACATATACGTACGCATTGGAAACTCTTTACGAGAAGAAATAACGCATAGTACAAAATTAGCTTGTATCTCCAAAACTACACGTTGTATCTCGAAAAGAATTGTTGTGGCGTGTACGTCTTAACATGTAGCATCTAAAGGGAACCAAAAGGAGAATTTTCTTTCGTCAAAATTTTTCAGAAAATCACGTTTTAAGGAAATCCCGCATCGTGCGAAATTATCTTGTTTTTCCTAAACAACACGTTGTAAGTCGAAAAGCTTTCATGTTGCGTGTATGTCTAAGTGTGTAGCCTCAAAAGAGAAGGCACAGGACAGTTTTCTCTCGAAAGGATATGTAAGAATACCACTTCATAAGGAAATACAGTTTTGCAGAGTAAAGACATATACGTACGCATTGGAAACTCTTTACGAGAAGAAATAACGCATAGTACAAAATTAGCTTGTATCTCCAAAACTACACGTTGTATCTCGAAAAGAATTGTTGTGGCGTGTACGTCTTAACATGTAGCATCTAAAGGGAACCAAAAGGAGAATTTTCTTTCGTCAAAATTTTTCAGAAAATCACGTTTTAAGGAAATCCCGCATCGTGCGAAATTATCTTGTTTTTCCTAAACAACACGTTGTAAGTCGAAAAGCTTTCATGTTGCGTGTATGTCTAAGTGTGTAGCCTCAAAAGAGAAGGCACAGGACAGTTTTCTCTCGAAAGGATATGTAAGAATACCACTTCATAAGGAAATACAGTTTTGCAGAGTAAAGACATACATACGCATTGGAAACTCTTTACGAGAAGAAATAACTCATAGTACAAAATTAGCTTGTATCTCCAAAACTACACGTTGTATCTCGAAAAGAATTGTTGTGGCGTGTACGTCTTAACATGTAGCATCTAAAGGGAACGAAAAGGAGAATTTTCTTTCGTCAAAATTTTTCAGAAAATCACGTTTTAAGGAAATCCCGCATCGTGCGAAATTATCTTGTTTTTCCTAAACAACACGTTGTAAGTCGAAAAGCTTTCATGTTGCGTGTATGTCTAAGTGTGTAGCCTCAAAAGAGAAGGCACAGGACAGTTTTCTCTCGAAAGGATATGTAAGAATACCACTTCATAAGGAAATACAGTTTTGCAGAGTAAAGACATATACGTACGCATTGGAAACTCTTTACGAGAAGAAATAACGCATAGTACAAAATTAGTTTGTATCTCCAAAACTACACGTTGTATCTCGAAAAGAATTGTTGTGGCGTGTACGTCTTAACATGTAGCATCTAAAGAGAACCAAAAGGAGAATTTTCTTTCGTCAAAATTTTTCAGAAAATCACGTTTTAAGGAAATCCCGCATCGTGCGAAATTATCTTGTTTTTCCTAAACAACACGTTGTAAGTCGAAAAGCTTTCATGTTGCGTGTATGTCTAAGTGTGTAGCCTCAAAAGAGAAGGCACAGGACAGTTTTCTCTCGAAAGGATATGTAAGAATACCACTTCATAAGGAAATACAGTTTTGCAGAGTAAAGACATATACGTACGCATTGGAAACTCTTTACGAGAAGAAATAACGCATAGTACAAAATTAGCTTGTATCTCCAAAACTACACGTTGTATCTCGAAAAGAATTGTTGTGGCGTGTACGTCTTAACATGTAGCATCTAAAGAGAACCAAAAGGAGAATTTTCTTTCGTCAAAATTTTTCAGAAAATCACGTTTTAAGGAAATCCCGCATCGTGCGAAATTATCTTGTTTTTCCTAAACAACACGTTGTAAGTCGAAAAGCTTTCATGTTGCGTGTATGTCTAAGTGTGTAGCCTCAAAAGAGAAGGCACAGGACAGTTTTCTCTCGAAAGGATATGTAAGAATACCACTTCATAAGGAAATACAGTTTTGCAGAGTAAAGACATATACGTACGCATTGGAAACTCTTTACGAGAAGAAATAACGCATAGTACAAAATTAGCTTGTATCTCCAAAACTACACGTTGTATCTCGAAAAGAATTGTTGTGGCGTGTACGTCTTAACATGTAGCATCTAAAGAGAACCAAAAGGAGAATTTTCTTTCGTCAAAATTTTTCAGAAAATCACGTTTTAAGGAAATCCCGCATCGTGCGAAATTATCTTGTTTTTCCTAAACAACACGTTGTAAGTCGAAAAGCTTTCATGTTGCATGTATGTCTAAGTGTGTAGCCTCAAAAGAGAAGGCACAGGACAGTTTTCTCTCGAAAGGATATGTAAGAATACCACTTCATAAGGAAATACAGTTTTGCAGAGTAAAGACATATACGTACGCATTGGAAACTCTTTACGAGAAGAAATAACGCATAGTACAAAATTAGCTTGTATCTCCAAAACTACACGTTGTATCTCGAAAAGAATTGTTGTGGCGTGTACGTCTTAACATGTAGCATCTAAAGGGAACCAAAAGGAGAATTTTCTTTCGTCAAAATTTTTCAGAAAATCACGTTTTAAGGAAATCCCGCATCGTGCGAAATTATCTTGTTTTTCCTAAACAACACGTTGTAAGTCGAAAAGCTTTCATGTTGCGTGTATGTCTAAGTGTGTAGCCTCAAAAGAGAAGGCACAGGACAGTTTTCTCTCGAAAGGATATGTAAGAATACCACTTCATAAGGAAATACAGTTTTGCAGAGTAAAGACATATACGTACGCATTGGAAACTCTTTACGAGAAGAAATAACGCATAGTACAAAATTAGCTTGTATCTCCAAAACTACACGTTGTATCTCGAAAAGAATTGTTGTGGCGTGTACGTCTTAACATGTAGCATCTAAAGGGAACCAAAAGGAGAATTTTCTTTCGTCAAAATTTTTCAGAAAATCACGTTTTAAGGAAATCCCGCATCGTGCGAAATTATCTTGTTTTTCCTAAACAACACGTTGTAAGTCGAAAAGCTTTCATGTTGCGTGTATGTCTAAGTGTGTAGCCTCAAAAGAGAAGGCACAGGACAGTTTTCTCTCGAAAGGATATGTAAGAATACCACTTCATAAGGAAATACAGTTTTGCAGAGTAAAGACATACATACGCATTGGAAACTCTTTACGAGAAGAAATAACTCATAGTACAAAATTAGCTTGTATCTCCAAAACTACACGTTGTATCTCGAAAAGAATTGTTGTGGCGTGTACGTCTTAACATGTAGCATCTAAAGGGAACGAAAAGGAGAATTTTCTTTCGTCAAAATTTTTCAGAAAATCACGTTTTAAGGAAATCCCGCATCGTGCGAAATTATCTTGTTTTTCCTAAACAACACGTTGTAAGTCGAAAAGCTTTCATGTTGCGTGTATGTCTAAGTGTGTAGCCTCAAAAGAGAAGGCACAGGACAGTTTTCTCTCGAAAGGATATGTAAGAATACCACTTCATAAGGAAATACAGTTTTGCAGAGTAAAGACATATACGTACGCATTGGAAACTCTTTACGAGAAGAAATAACGCATAGTACAAAATTAGTTTGTATCTCCAAAACTACACGTTGTATCTCGAAAAGAATTGTTGTGGCGTGTACGTCTTAACATGTAGCATCTAAAGAGAACCAAAAGGAGAATTTTCTTTCGTCAAAATTTTTCAGAAAATCACGTTTTAAGGAAATCCCGCATCGTGCGAAATTATCTTGTTTTTCCTAAACAACACGTTGTAAGTCGAAAAGCTTTCATGTTGCGTGTATGTCTAAGTGTGTAGCCTCAAAAGAGAAGGCACAGGACAGTTTTCTCTCGAAAGGATATGTAAGAATACCACTTCATAAGGAAATACAGTTTTGCAGAGTAAAGACATATACGTACGCATTGGAAACTCTTTACGAGAAGAAATAACGCATAGTACAAAATTAGCTTGTATCTCCAAAACTACACGTTGTATCTCGAAAAGAATTGTTGTGGCGTGTACGTCTTAACATGTAGCATCTAAAGAGAACCAAAAGGAGAATTTTCTTTCGTCAAAATTTTTCAGAAAATCACGTTTTAAGGAAATCCCGCATCGTGCGAAATTATCTTGTTTTTCCTAAACAACACGTTGTAAGTCGAAAAGCTTTCATGTTGCGTGTATGTCTAAGTGTGTAGCCTCAAAAGAGAAGGCACAGGACAGTTTTCTCTCGAAAGGATATGTAAGAATACCACTTCATAAGGAAATACAGTTTTGCAGAGTAAAGACATATACGTACGCATTGGAAACTCTTTACGAGAAGAAATAACGCATAGTACAAAATTAGCTTGTATCTCCAAAACTACACGTTGTATCTCGAAAAGAATTGTTGTGGCGTGTACGTCTTAACATGTAGCATCTAAAGGGAACCAAAAGGAGAATTTTCTTTCGTCAAAATTTTTCAGAAAATCACGTTTTAAGGAAATCCCGCATCGTGCGAAATTATCTTGTTTTTCCTAAACAACACGTTGTAAGTCGAAAAGCTTTCATGTTGCGTGTATGTCTAAGTGTGTAGCCTCAAAAGAGAAGGCACAGGACAGTTTTCTCTCGAAAGGATATGTAAGAATACCTCTTCATAAGGAAATACAGTTTTGCAGAGTAAAGACATATACGTACGCATTGGAAACTCTTTACGAGAAGAAATAACGCATAGTACAAAATTAGCTTGTATCTCCAAAACTACACGTTGTATCTCGAAAAGAATTGTTGTGGCGTGTACGTCTTAACATGTAGCATCTAAAGAGAACCAAAAGGAGAATTTTCTTTCGTCAAAATTTTTCAGAAAATCACGTTTTAAGGAAATCCCGCATCGTGCGAAATTATCTTGTTTTTCCTAAACAACACGTTGTAAGTCGAAAAGCTTTCATGTTGCGTGTATGTCTAAGTGTGTAGCCTCAAAAGAGAAGGCACAGGACAGTTTTCTCTCGAAAGGATATGTAAGAATACCACTTCATAAGGAAATACAGTTTTGCAGAGTAAAGACATATACGTACGCATTGGAAACTCTTTACGAGAAGAAATAACGCATAGTACAAAATTAGCTTGTATCTCCAAAACTACACGTTGTATCTCGAAAAGAATTGTTGTGGCGTGTACGTCTTAACATGTAGCATCTAAAGGGAACCAAAAGGAGAATTTTCTTTCGTCAAAATTTTTCAGAAAATCACGTTTTAAGGAAATCCCGCATCGTGCGAAATTATCTTGTTTTTCCTAAACAACACGTTGTAAGTCGAAAAGCTTTCATGTTGCGTGTATGTCTAAGTGTGTAGCCTCAAAAGAGAAGGCACAGGACAGTTTTCTCTCGAAAGGATATGTAAGAATACCACTTCATAAGGAAATACAGTTTTGCAGAGTAAAGACATATACGTACGCATTGGAAACTCTTTACAAGAAGAAATAACGCATAGTACAAAATTAGCTTGTATCTCCAAAACTACACGTTGTATCTCGAAAAGAATTGTTGTGGCGTGTACGTCTTAACATGTAGCATCTAAAGAGAACCAAAAGGAGAATTTTCTTTCGTCAAAATTTTTCAGAAAATCACGTTTTAAGGAAATCCCGCATCGTGCGAAATTATCTTGTTTTTCCTAAACAACAGGTTGTAAGTCGAAAAGCTTTCATGTTGCGTGTATGTCTAAGTGTGTAGCCTCAAAAGAGAAGGCACAGGACAGTTTTCTCTCGAAAGGATATGTAAGAATACCACTTCATAAGGAAATACAGTTTTGCAGAGTAAAGACATATACGTACGCATTGGAAACTCTTTACGAGAAGAAATAACGCATAGTACAAAATTAGCTTGTATCTCCAAAACTACACGTTGTAACTCGAAAAGAATTGTTGTGGCGTGTACGTCTTAACATGTAGCATCTAAAGAGAACCAAAAGGAGAATTTTCTTTCGTCAAAATTTTTCAGAAAATCACGTTTTAAGGAAATCCCGCATCGTGCGAAATTATCTTGTTTTTCCTAAACAACACGTTGTAAGTCGAAAAGCTTTCATGTTGCGTGTATGTCTAAGTGTGTAGCCTCAAAAGAGAAGGCACAGGACAGTTTTCTCTCGAAAGGATATGTAAGAATACCACTTCATAAGGAAATACAGTTTTGCAGAGTAAAGACATATACGTACGCATTGGAAACTCTGTACGAGAAGAAATAACGCATAGTACAAAATTAGCTTGTATCTCCAAAACTACACGTTGTATCTCGAAAAGAATTGTTGTGGCGTGTACGTCTTAACATGTAGCATCTAAAGAGAACCAAAAGGAGAATTTTCTTTCGTCAAAATTTTTCAGAAAATCACGTTTTAAGGAAATCCCGCATCGTGCGAAATTATCTTGTTTTTCCTAAACAACACGTTGTAAGTCGAAAAGCTTTCATGTTGCGTGTATGTCTAAGTGTGTAGCCTCAAAAGAGAAGGCACAGGACAGTTTTCTCTCGAAAGGATATGTAAGAATACCACTTCATAAGGAAATACAGTTTTGCAGAGTAAAGACATATACGTACGCATTGGAAACTCTTTACGAGAAGAAATAACGCATAGTACAAAATTAGCTTGTATCTCCAAAACTACACGTTGTATCTCGAAAAGAATTGTTGTGGCGTGTACGTCTTAACATGTAGCATCTAAAGGGAACCAAAAGGAGAATTTTCTTTCGTCAAAATTTTTCAGAAAATCACGTTTTAAGGAAATCCCGCATCGTGCGAAATTATCTTGTTTTTCCTAAACAACACGTTGTAAGTCGAAAAGCTTTCATGTTGCGTGTATGTCTAAGTGTGTAGCCTCAAAAGAGAAGGCACAGGACAGTTTTCTCTCGAAAGGATATGTAAGAATACCTCTTCATAAGGAAATACAGTTTTGCAGAGTAAAGACATATACGTACGCATTGGAAACTCTTTACGAGAAGAAATAACGCATAGTACAAAATTAGCTTGTATCTCCAAAACTACACGTTGTATCTCGAAAAGAATTGTTGTGGCGTGTACGTCTTAACATGTAGCATCTAAAGAGAACCAAAAGGAGAATTTTCTTTCGTCAAAATTTTTCAGAAAATCACGTTTTAAGGAAATCCCGCATCGTGCGAAATTATCTTGTTTTTCCTAAACAACACGTTGTAAGTCGAAAAGCTTTCATGTTGCGTGTATGTCTAAGTGTGTAGCCTCAAAAGAGAAGGCACAGGACAGTTTTCTCTCGAAAGGATATGTAAGAATACCACTTCATAAGGAAATACAGTTTTGCAGAGTAAAGACATATAAGTACGCATTGGAAACTCTTTACGAGAAGAAATAACGCATAGTACAAAATTAGCTTGTATCTCCAAAACTACACGTTGTATCTCGAAAAGAATTGTTGTGGCGTGTACGTCTTAACATGTAGCATCTAAAGGGAACCAAAAGGAGAATTTTCTTTCGTCAAAATTTTTCAGAAAATCACGTTTTAAGGAAATCCCGCATCGTGCGAAATTATCTTGTTTTTCCTAAACAACACGTTGTAAGTCGAAAAGCTTTCATGTTGCGTGTATGTCTAAGTGTGTAGCCTCAAAAGAGAAGGCACAGGACAGTTTTCTCTCGAAAGGATATGTAAGAATACCACTTCATAAGGAAATACAGTTTTGCAGAGTAAAGACATATACGTACGCATTGGAAACTCTGTACGAGAAGAAATAACGCATAGTACAAAATTAGCTTGTATCTCCAAAACTACACGTTGTATCTCGAAAAGAATTGTTGTGGCGTGTACGTCTTAACATGTAGCATCTAAAGAGAACCAAAAGGAGAATTTTCTTTCGTCAAAATTTTTCAGAAAATCACGTTTTAAGGAAATCCCGCATCGTGCGAAATTATCTTGTTTTTCCTAAACAACACGTTGTAAGTCGAAAAGCTTTCATGTTGCGTGTATGTCTAAGTGTGTAGCCTCAAAAGAGAAGGCACAGGACAGTTTTCTCTCGAAAGGATATGTAAGAATACCACTTCATAAGGAAATACAGTTTTGCAGAGTAAAGACATATACGTACGCATTGGAAACTCTTTACGAGAAGAAATAACGCATAGTACAAAATTAGCTTGTATCTCCAAAACTACACGTTGTATCTCGAAAAGAATTGTTGTGGCGTGTACGTCTTAACATGTAGCATCTAAAGGGAACCAAAAGGAGAATTTTCTTTCGTCAAAATTTTTCAGAAAATCACGTTTTAAGGAAATCCCGCATCGTGCGAAATTATCTTGTTTTTCCTAAACAACACGTTGTAAGTCGAAAAGCTTTCATGTTGCGTGTATGTCTAAGTGTGTAGCCTCAAAAGAGAAGGCACAGGACAGTTTTCTCTCGAAAGGATATGTAAGAATACCTCTTCATAAGGAAATACAGTTTTGCAGAGTAAAGACATATACGTACGCATTGGAAACTCTTTACGAGAAGAAATAACGCATAGTACAAAATTAGCTTGTATCTCCAAAACTACACGTTGTATCTCGAAAAGAATTGTTGTGGCGTGTACGTCTTAACATGTAGCATCTAAAGAGAACCAAAAGGAGAATTTTCTTTCGTCAAAATTTTTCAGAAAATCACGTTTTAAGGAAATCCCGCATCGTGCGAAATTATCTTGTTTTTCCTAAACAACACGTTGTAAGTCGAAAAGCTTTCATGTTGCGTGTATGTCTAAGTGTGTAGCCTCAAAAGAGAAGGCACAGGACAGTTTTCTCTCGAAAGGATATGTAAGAATACCACTTCATAAGGAAATACAGTTTTGCAGAGTAAAGACATATACGTACGCATTGGAAACTCTTTACGAGAAGAAATAACGCATAGTACAAAATTAGCTTGTATCTCCAAAACTACACGTTGTATCTCGAAAAGAATTGTTGTGGCGTGTACGTCTTAACATGTAGCATCTAAAGGGAACCAAAAGGAGAATTTTCTTTCGTCAAAATTTTTCAGAAAATCACGTTTTAAGGAAATCCCGCATCGTGCGAAATTATCTTGTTTTTCCTAAACAACACGTTGTAAGTCGAAAAGCTTTCATGTTGCGTGTATGTCTAAGTGTGTAGCCTCAAAAGAGAAGGCACAGGACAGTTTTCTCTCGAAAGGATATGTAAGAATACCACTTCATAAGGAAATACAGTTTTGCAGAGTAAAGACATACATACGCATTGGAAACTCTTTACGAGAAGAAATAACTCATAGTACAAAATTAGCTTGTATCTCCAAAACTACACGTTGTATCTCGAAAAGAATTGTTGTGGCGTGTACGTCTTAACATGTAGCATCTAAAGGGAACGAAAAGGAGAATTTTCTTTCGTCAAAATTTTTCAGAAAATCACGTTTTAAGGAAATCCCGCATCGTGCGAAATTATCTTGTTTTTCCTAAACAACACGTTGTAAGTCGAAAAGCTTTCATGTTGCGTGTATGTCTAAGTGTGTAGCCTCAAAAGAGAAGGCACAGGACAGTTTTCTCTCGAAAGGATATGTAAGAATACCACTTCATAAGGAAATACAGTTTTGCAGAGTAAAGACATATACGTACGCATTGGAAACTCTTTACGAGAAGAAATAACGCATAGTACAAAATTAGTTTGTATCTCCAAAACTACACGTTGTATCTCGAAAAGAATTGTTGTGGCGTGTACGTCTTAACATGTAGCATCTAAAGAGAACCAAAAGGAGAATTTTCTTTCGTCAAAATTTTTCAGAAAATCACGTTTTAAGGAAATCCCGCATCGTGCGAAATTATCTTGTTTTTCCTAAACAACACGTTGTAAGTCGAAAAGCTTTCATGTTGCGTGTATGTCTAAGTGTGTAGCCTCAAAAGAGAAGGCACAGGACAGTTTTCTCTCGAAAGGATATGTAAGAATACCACTTCATAAGGAAATACAGTTTTGCAGAGTAAAGACATATACGTACGCATTGGAAACTCTTTACGAGAAGAAATAACGCATAGTACAAAATTAGCTTGTATCTCCAAAACTACACGTTGTATCTCGAAAAGAATTGTTGTGGCGTGTACGTCTTAACATGTAGCATCTAAAGAGAACCAAAAGGAGAATTTTCTTTCGTCAAAATTTTTCAGAAAATCACGTTTTAAGGAAATCCCGCATCGTGCGAAATTATCTTGTTTTTCCTAAACAACACGTTGTAAGTCGAAAAGCTTTCATGTTGCGTGTATGTCTAAGTGTGTAGCCTCAAAAGAGAAGGCACAGGACAGTTTTCTCTCGAAAGGATATGTAAGAATACCACTTCATAAGGAAATACAGTTTTGCAGAGTAAAGACATATACGTACGCATTGGAAACTCTTTACGAGAAGAAATAACGCATAGTACAAAATTAGCTTGTATCTCCAAAACTACACGTTGTATCTCGAAAAGAATTGTTGTGGCGTGTACGTCTTAACATGTAGCATCTAAAGGGAACCAAAAGGAGAATTTTCTTTCGTCAAAATTTTTCAGAAAATCACGTTTTAAGGAAATCCCGCATCGTGCGAAATTATCTTGTTTTTCCTAAACAACACGTTGTAAGTCGAAAAGCTTTCATGTTGCGTGTATGTCTAAGTGTGTAGCCTCAAAAGAGAAGGCACAGGACAGTTTTCTCTCGAAAGGATATGTAAGAATACCTCTTCATAAGGAAATACAGTTTTGCAGAGTAAAGACATATACGTACGCATTGGAAACTCTTTACGAGAAGAAATAACGCATAGTACAAAATTAGCTTGTATCTCCAAAACTACACGTTGTATCTCGAAAAGAATTGTTGTGGCGTGTACGTCTTAACATGTAGCATCTAAAGAGAACCAAAAGGAGAATTTTCTTTCGTCAAAATTTTTCAGAAAATCACGTTTTAAGGAAATCCCGCATCGTGCGAAATTATCTTGTTTTTCCTAAACAACACGTTGTAAGTCGAAAAGCTTTCATGTTGCGTGTATGTCTAAGTGTGTAGCCTCAAAAGAGAAGGCACAGGACAGTTTTCTCTCGAAAGGATATGTAAGAATACCACTTCATAAGGAAATACAGTTTTGCAGAGTAAAGACATATACGTACGCATTGGAAACTCTTTACGAGAAGAAATAACGCATAGTACAAAATTAGCTTGTATCTCCAAAACTACACGTTGTATCTCGAAAAGAATTGTTGTGGCGTGTACGTCTTAACATGTAGCATCTAAAGGGAACCAAAAGGAGAATTTTCTTTCGTCAAAATTTTTCAGAAAATCACGTTTTAAGGAAATCCCGCATCGTGCGAAATTATCTTGTTTTTCCTAAACAACACGTTGTAAGTCGAAAAGCTTTCATGTTGCGTGTATGTCTAAGTGTGTAGCCTCAAAAGAGAAGGCACAGGACAGTTTTCTCTCGAAAGGATATGTAAGAATACCACTTCATAAGGAAATACAGTTTTGCAGAGTAAAGACATATACGTACGCATTGGAAACTCTTTACAAGAAGAAATAACGCATAGTACAAAATTAGCTTGTATCTCCAAAACTACACGTTGTATCTCGAAAAGAATTGTTGTGGCGTGTACGTCTTAACATGTAGCATCTAAAGAGAACCAAAAGGAGAATTTTCTTTCGTCAAAATTTTTCAGAAAATCACGTTTTAAGGAAATCCCGCATCGTGCGAAATTATCTTGTTTTTCCTAAACAACACGTTGTAAGTCGAAAAGCTTTCATGTTGCGTGTATGTCTAAGTGTGTAGCCTCAAAAGAGAAGGCACAGGACAGTTTTCTCTCGAAAGGATATGTAAGAATACCACTTCATAAGGAAATACAGTTTTGCAGAGTAAAGACATATACGTACGCATTGGAAACTCTTTACGAGAAGAAATAACGCATAGTACAAAATTAGCTTGTATCTCCAAAACTACACGTTGTAACTCGAAAAGAATTGTTGTGGCGTGTACGTCTTAACATGTAGCATCTAAAGAGAACCAAAAGGAGAATTTTCTTTCGTCAAAATTTTTCAGAAAATCACGTTTTAAGGAAATCCCGCATCGTGCGAAATTATCTTGTTTTTCCTAAACAACACGTTGTAAGTCGAAAAGCTTTCATGTTGCGTGTATGTCTAAGTGTGTAGCCTCAAAAGAGAAGGCACAGGACAGTTTTCTCTCGAAAGGATATGTAAGAATACCACTTCATAAGGAAATACAGTTTTGCAGAGTAAAGACATATACGTACGCATTGGAAACTCTGTACGAGAAGAAATAACGCATAGTACAAAATTAGCTTGTATCTCCAAAACTACACGTTGTATCTCGAAAAGAATTGTTGTGGCGTGTACGTCTTAACATGTAGCATCTAAAGAGAACCAAAAGGAGAATTTTCTTTCGTCAAAATTTTTCAGAAAATCACGTTTTAAGGAAATCCCGCATCGTGCGAAATTATCTTGTTTTTCCTAAACAACACGTTGTAAGTCGAAAAGCTTTCATGTTGCGTGTATGTCTAAGTGTGTAGCCTCAAAAGAGAAGGCACAGGACAGTTTTCTCTCGAAAGGATATGTAAGAATACCACTTCATAAGGAAATACAGTTTTGCAGAGTAAAGACATATACGTACGCATTGGAAACTCTTTACGAGAAGAAATAACGCATAGTACAAAATTAGCTTGTATCTCCAAAACTACACGTTGTATCTCGAAAAGAATTGTTGTGGCGTGTACGTCTTAACATGTAGCATCTAAAGGGAACCAAAAGGAGAATTTTCTTTCGTCAAAATTTTTCAGAAAATCACGTTTTAAGGAAATCCCGCATCGTGCGAAATTATCTTGTTTTTCCTAAACAACACGTTGTAAGTCGAAAAGCTTTCATGTTGCGTGTATGTCTAAGTGTGTAGCCTCAAAAGAGAAGGCACAGGACAGTTTTCTCTCGAAAGGATATGTAAGAATACCTCTTCATAAGGAAATACAGTTTTGCAGAGTAAAGACATATACGTACGCATTGGAAACTCTTTACGAGAAGAAATAACGCATAGTACAAAATTAGCTTGTATCTCCAAAACTACACGTTGTATCTCGAAAAGAATTGTTGTGGCGTGTACGTCTTAACATGTAGCATCTAAAGAGAACCAAAAGGAGAATTTTCTTTCGTCAAAATTTTTCAGAAAATCACGTTTTAAGGAAATCCCGCATCGTGCGAAATTATCTTGTTTTTCCTAAACAACACGTTGTAAGTCGAAAAGCTTTCATGTTGCGTGTATGTCTAAGTGTGTAGCCTCAAAAGAGAAGGCACAGGACAGTTTTCTCTCGAAAGGATATGTAAGAATACCACTTCATAAGGAAATACAGTTTTGCAGAGTAAAGACATATACGTACGCATTGGAAACTCTTTACGAGAAGAAATAACGCATAGTACAAAATTAGCTTGTATCTCCAAAACTACACGTTGTATCTCGAAAAGAATTGTTGTGGCGTGTACGTCTTAACATGTAGCATCTAAAGGGAACCAAAAGGAGAATTTTCTTTCGTCAAAATTTTTCAGAAAATCACGTTTTAAGGAAATCCCGCATCGTGCGAAATTATCTTGTTTTTCCTAAACAACACGTTGTAAGTCGAAAAGCTTTCATGTTGCGTGTATGTCTAAGTGTGTAGCCTCAAAAGAGAAGGCACAGGACAGTTTTCTCTCGAAAGGATATGTAAGAATACCACTTCATAAGGAAATACAGTTTTGCAGAGTAAAGACATATACGTACGCATTGGAAACTCTTTACAAGAAGAAATAACGCATAGTACAAAATTAGCTTGTATCTCCAAAACTACACGTTGTATCTCGAAAAGAATTGTTGTGGCGTGTACGTCTTAACATGTAGCATCTAAAGAGAACCAAAAGGAGAATTTTCTTTCGTCAAAATTTTTCAGAAAATCACGTTTTAAGGAAATCCCGCATCGTGCGAAATTATCTTGTTTTTCCTAAACAACACGTTGTAAGTCGAAAAGCTTTCATGTTGCGTGTATGTCTAAGTGTGTAGCCTCAAAAGAGAAGGCACAGGACAGTTTTCTCTCGAAAGGATATGTAAGAATACCACTTCATAAGGAAATACAGTTTTGCAGAGTAAAGACATATACGTACGCATTGGAAACTCTTTACGAGAAGAAATAACGCATAGTACAAAATTAGCTTGTATCTCCAAAACTACACGTTGTAACTCGAAAAGAATTGTTGTGGCGTGTACGTCTTAACATGTAGCATCTAAAGAGAACCAAAAGGAGAATTTTCTTTCGTCAAAATTTTTCAGAAAATCACGTTTTAAGGAAATCCCGCATCGTGCGAAATTATCTTGTTTTTCCTAAACAACACGTTGTAAGTCGAAAAGCTTTCATGTTGCGTGTATGTCTAAGTGTGTAGCCTCAAAAGAGAAGGCACAGGACAGTTTTCTCTCGAAAGGATATGTAAGAATACCACTTCATAAGGAAATACAGTTTTGCAGAGTAAAGACATATACGTACGCATTGGAAACTCTGTACGAGAAGAAATAACGCATAGTACAAAATTAGCTTGTATCTCCAAAACTACACGTTGTATCTCGAAAAGAATTGTTGTGGCGTGTACGTCTTAACATGTAGCATCTAAAGAGAACCAAAAGGAGAATTTTCTTTCGTCAAAATTTTTCAGAAAATCACGTTTTAAGGAAATCCCGCATCGTGCGAAATTATCTTGTTTTTCCTAAACAACACGTTGTAAGTCGAAAAGCTTTCATGTTGCGTGTATGTCTAAGTGTGTAGCCTCAAAAGAGAAGGCACAGGACAGTTTTCTCTCGAAAGGATATGTAAGAATAGCACTTCATAAGGAAATACAGTTTTGCAGAGTAAAGACATATACGTACGCATTGGAAACTCTTTACGAGAAGAAATAACGCATAGTACAAAATTAGCTTGTATCTCCAAAACTACACGTTGTAACTCGAAAAGAATTGTTGTGGCGTGTACGTCTTAACATGTAGCATCTAAAGAGAACCAAAAGGAGAATTTTCTTTCGTCAAAATTTTTCAGAAAATCACGTTTTAAGGAAATCCCGCATCGTGCGAAATTATCTTGTTTTTCCTAAACAACACGTTGTAAGTCGAAAAGCTTTCATGTTGCGTGTATGTCTAAGTGTGTAGCCTCAAAAGAGAAGGCACAGGACAGTTTTCTCTCGAAAGGATATGTAAGAATACCACTTCATAAGGAAATACAGTTTTGCAGAGTAAAGACATATACGTACGCATTGGAAACTCTTTACGAGAAGAAATAACGCATAGTACAAAATTAGCTTGTATCTCCAAAACTACACGTTGTATCTCGAAAAGAATTGTTGTGGCGTGTACGTCTTAACATGTAGCATCTAAAGAGAACCAAAAGGAGAATTTTCTTTCGTCAAAATTTTTCAGAATATCACGTTTTAAGGAAATCCCGCATCGTGCGAAATTATCTTGTTTTTCCTAAACAACACGTTGTAAGTCGAAAAGCTTTCATGTTGCGTGTATGTCTAAGTGTGTAGCCTCAAAAGAGAAGGCACAGGACAGTTTTCTCTCGAAAGGATATGTAAGAATACCACTTCATAAGGAAATACAGTTTTGCAGAGTAAAGACATATACGTACGCATTGGAAACTCTTTACAAGAAGAAATAACGCATAGTACAAAATTAGCTTGTATCTCCAAAACTACACGTTGTATCTCGAAAAGAATTGTTGTGGCGTGTACGTCTTAACATGTAGCATCTAAAGGGAACCAAAAGGAGAATTTTCTTTCGTCAAAATTTTTCAGAAAATCACGTTTTAAGGAAATCCCGCATCGTGCGAAATTATCTTGTTTTTCCTAAACAACACGTTGTAAGTCGAAAAGCTTTCATGTTGCGTGTATGTCTAAGTGTGTAGCCTCAAAAGAGAAGGCACAGGACAGTTTTCTCTCGAAAGGATATGTAAGAATAGCACTTCATAAGGAAATACAGTTTTGCAGAGTAAAGACATATACGTACGCATTGGAAACTCTTTACGAGAAGAAATAACGCATAGTACAAAATTAGCTTGTATCTCCAAAACTACACTTTGTAACTCGAAAAGAATTGTTGTGGCGTGTACGTCTTAACATGTAGCATCTAAAGAGAACCAAAAGGAGAATTTTCTTTCGTCAAAATTTTTCAGAAAATCACGTTTTAAGGAAATCCCGCATCGTGCGAAATTATCTTGTTTTTCCTAAACAACACGTTGTAAGTCGAAAAGCTTTCATGTTGCGTGTATGTCTAAGTGTGTAGCCTCAAAAGAGAAGGCACAGGACAGTTTTCTCTCGAAAGGATATGTAAGAATACCACTTCATAAGGAAATACAGTTTTGCAGAGTAAAGACATATACGTACGCATTGGAAACTCTTTACGAGAAGAAATAACGCATAGTACAAAATTAGCTTGTATCTCCAAAACTACACGTTGTATCTCGAAAAGAATTGTTGTGGCGTGTACGTCTTAACATGTAGCATCTAAAGAGAACCAAAAGGAGAATTTTCTTTCGTCAAAATTTTTCAGAATATCACGTTTTAAGGAAATCCCGCATCGTGCGAAATTATCTTGTTTTTCCTAAACAACACGTTGTAAGTCGAAAAGCTTTCATGTTGCGTGTATGTCTAAGTGTGTAGCCTCAAAAGAGAAGGCACAGGACAGTTTTCTCTCGAAAGGATATGTAAGAATACCACTTCATAAGGAAATACAGTTTTGCAGAGTAAAGACATATACGTACGCATTGGAAACTCTTTACAAGAAGAAATAACGCATAGTACAAAATTAGCTTGTATCTCCAAAACTACACGTTGTATCTCGAAAAGAATTGTTGTGGCGTGTACGTCTTAACATGTAGCATCTAAAGGGAACCAAAAGGAGAATTTTCTTTCGTCAAAATTTTTCAGAAAATCACGTTTTAAGGAAATCCCGCATCGTGCGAAATTATCTTGTTTTTCCTAAACAACACGTTGTAAGTCGAAAAGCTTTCATGTTGCGTGTATGTCTAAGTGTGTAGCCTCAAAAGAGAAGGCACAGGACAGTTTTCTCTCGAAAGGATATGTAAGAATACCACTTCATAAGGAAATACAGTTTTGCAGAGTAAAGACATATACGTACGCATTGGAAACTCTTTACGAGAAGAAATAACGCATAGTACAAAATTAGCTTGTATCTCCAAAACTACACGTTGTATCTCGAAAAGAATTGTTGTGGCGTGTACGTCTTAACATGTAGCATCTAAAGAGAACCAAAAGGAGAATTTTCTTTCGTCAAAATTTTTCAGAAAATCACGTTTTAAGGAAATCCCGCATCGTGCGAAATTATCTTGTTTTTCCTAAACAACACGTTGTAAGTCGAAAAGCTTTCATGTTGCGTGTATGTCTAAGTGTGTAGCCTCAAAAGAGAAGGCACAGGACAGTTTTCTCTCGAAAGGATATGTAAGAATACCACTTCATAAGGAAATACAGTTTTGCAGAGTAAAGACATATACGTACGCATTGGAAACTCTTTACGAGAAGAAATAACGCATAGTACAAAATTAGCTTGTATCTCCAAAACTACACGTTGTATCTCGAAAAGAATTGTTGTGGCGTGTACGTCTTAACATGTAGCATCTAAAGAGAACCAAAAGGAGAATTTTCTTTCGTCAAAATTTTTCAGAAAATCACGTTTTAAGGAAATCCCGCATCGTGCGAAATTATCTTGTTTTTCCTAAACAACACGTTGTAAGTCGAAAAGCTTTCATGTTGCGTGTATGTCTAAGTGTGTAGCCTCAAAAGAGAAGGCACAGGACAGTTTTCTCTCGAAAGGATATGTAAGAATACCACTTCATAAGGAAATACAGTTTTGCAGAGTAAAGACATATACGTACGCATTGGAAACTCTTTACGAGAAGAAATAACGCATAGTACAAAATTAGCTTGTATCTCCAAAACTACACGTTGTATCTCGAAAAGAATTGTTGTGGCGTGTACGTCTTAACATGTAGCATCTAAAGGGAACCAAAAGGAGAATTTTCTTTCGTCAAAATTTTTCAGAAAATCACGTTTTAAGGAAATCCCGCATCGTGCGAAATTATCTTGTTTTTCCTAAACAACACGTTGTAAGTCGAAAAGCTTTCATGTTGCGTGTATGTCTAAGTGTGTAGCCTCAAAAGAGAAGGCACAGGACAGTTTTCTCTCGAAAGGATATGTAAGAATACCACTTCATAAGGAAATACAGTTTTGCAGAGTAAAGACATATACGTACGCATTGGAAACTCTTTACGAGAAGAAATAACGCATAGTACAAAATTAGCTTGTATCTCCAAAACTACACGTTGTATCTCGAAAAGAATTGTTGTGGCGTGTACGTCTTAACATGTAGCATCTAAAGGGAACCAAAAGGAGAATTTTCTTTCGTCAAAATTTTTCAGAAAATCACGTTTTAAGGAAATCCCGCATCGTGCGAAATTATCTTGTTTTTCCTAAACAACACGTTGTAAGTCGAAAAGCTTTCATGTTGCGTGTATGTCTAAGTGTGTAGCCTCAAAAGAGAAGGCACAGGACAGTTTTCTCTCGAAAGGATATGTAAGAATACCACTTCATAAGGAAATACAGTTTTGCAGAGTAAAGACATATACGTACGCATTGGAAACTCTTTACGAGAAGAAATAACGCATAGTACAAAATTAGCTTGTATCTCCAAAACTACACGTTGTATCTCGAAAAGAATTGTTGTGGCGTGTACGTCTTAACATGTAGCATCTAAAGACAACCAAAAGGAGAATTTTCTTTCGTCAAAATTTTTCAGAAAATCACGTTTTAAG
The DNA here is from genome assembly GCF_947179515.1 of Apodemus sylvaticus. Classification (NCBI taxonomy): domain Eukaryota; kingdom Metazoa; phylum Chordata; class Mammalia; order Rodentia; family Muridae; genus Apodemus; species Apodemus sylvaticus. The sequence continues at coordinate 129,702 of NW_026263343.1, forward strand.
GAAATCCCGCATCGTGCGAAATTATCTTGTTTTTCCTAAACAACACGTTGTAAGTCGAAAAGCTTTCATGTTGCGTGTATGTCTAAGTGTGTAGCCTCAAAAGAGAAGGCACAGGACAGTTTTCTCTCGAAAGGATATGTAAGAATACCACTTCATAAGGAAATACAGTTTTGCAGAGTAAAGACATATACGTACGCATTGGAAACTCTTTACGAGAAGAAATAACGCATAGTACAAAATTAGCTTGTATCTCCAAAACTACACGTTGTATCTCGAAAAGAATTGTTGTGGCGTGTAAGTCTTAACATGTAGCATCTAAAGACAACCAAAAGGAGAATTTTCTTTCGTCAAAATTTTTCAGAAAATCACGTTTTAAGGAAATCCCGCATCGTGCGAAATTATCTTGTTTTTCCTAAACAACACGTTGTAAGTCGAAAAGCTTTCATGTTGCGTGTATGTCTAAGTGTGTAGCCTCAAAAGAGAAGGCACAGGACAGTTTTCTCTCGAAAGGATATGTAAGAATACCACTTCATAAGGAAATACAGTTTTGCAGAGTAAAGACATATACGTACGCATTGGAAACTCTTTACGAGAAGAAATAACGCATAGTACAAAATTAGCTTGTATCTCCAAAACTACACGTTGTATCTCGAAAAGAATTGTTGTGGCGTGTACGTCTTAACATGTAGCATCTAAAGGGAACCAAAAGGAGAATTTTCTTTCGTCAAAATTTTTCAGAAAATCACGTTTTAAGGAAATCCCGCATCGTGCGAAATTATCTTGTTTTTCCTAAACAACACGTTGTAAGTCGAAAAGCTTTCATGTTGCGTGTATGTCTAAGTGTGTAGCCTCAAAAGAGAAGGCACAGGACAGTTTTCTCTCGAAAGGATATGTAAGAATACCACTTCATAAGGAAATACAGTTTTGCAGAGTAAAGACATATACGTACGCATTGGAAACTCTTTACGAGAAGAAATAACGCATAGTACAAAATTAGCTTGTATCTCCAAAACTACACGTTGTATCTCGAAAAGAATTGTTGTGGCGTGTACGTCTTAACATGTAGCATCTAAAGGGAACCAAAAGGAGAATTTTCTTTCGTCAAAATTTTTCAGAAAATCACGTTTTAAGGAAATCCCGCATCGTGCGAAATTATCTTGTTTTTCCTAAACAACACGTTGTAAGTCGAAAAGCTTTCATGTTGCGTGTATGTCTAAGTGTGTAGCCTCAAAAGAGAAGGCACAGGACAGTTTTCTCTCGAAAGGATATGTAAGAATACCACTTCATAAGGAAATACAGTTTTGCAGAGTAAAGACATATACGTACGCATTGGAAACTCTTTACGAGAAGAAATAACGCATAGTACAAAATTAGCTTGTATCTCCAAAACTACACGTTGTATCTCGAAAAGAATTGTTGTGGCGTGTACGTCTTAACATGTAGCATCTAAAGAGAAACAAAAGGAGAATTTTCTTTCGTCAAAATTTTTCAGAAAATCACGTTTTAAGGAAATCCCGCATCGTGCGAAATTATCTTGTTTTTCCTAAACAACACGTTGTAAGTCGAAAAGCTTTCATGTTGCGTGTATGTCTAAGTGTGTAGCCTCAAAAGAGAAGGCACAGGACAGTTTTCTCTCGAAAGGATATGTAAGAATACCACTTCATAAGGAAATACAGTTTTGCAGAGTAAAGACATATACGTACGCATTGGAAACTCTTTACGAGAAGAAATAACGCATAGTACAAAATTAGCTTGTATCTCCAAAACTACACGTTGTATCTCGAAAAGAATTGTTGTGGCGTGTACGTCTTAACATGTAGCATCTAAAGGGAACCAAAAGAAGAATTTTCTTTCGTCAAAATTTTTCAGAAAATCACGTTTTAAGGAAATCCCGCATCGTGCGAAATTATCTTGTTTTTCCTAAACAACACGTTGTAAGTCGAAAAGCTTTCATGTTGCGTGTATGTCTAAGTGTGTAGCCTCAAAAGAGAAGGCACAGGACAGTTTTCTCTCGAAAGGATATGTAAGAATACCACTTCATAAGGAAATACAGTTTTGCAGAGTAAAGACATATACGTACGCATTGGAAACTCTTTACAAGAAGAAATAACGCATAGTACAAAATTAGCTTGTATCTCCAAAACTACACGTTGTATCTCGAAAAGAATTGTTGTGGCGTGTACGTCTTAACATGTAGCATCTAAAGAGAACCAAAAGGAGAATTTTCTTTCGTCAAAATTTTTCAGAAAATCACGTTTTAAGGAAATCCCGCATCGTGCGAAATTATCTTGTTTTTCCTAAACAACACGTTGTAAGTCGAAAAGCTTTCATGTTGCGTGTATGTCTAAGTGTGTAGCCTCAAAAGAGAAGGCACAGGACAGTTTTCTCTCGAAAGGATATGTAAGAATACCACTTCATAAGGAAATACAGTTTTGCAGAGTAAAGACATATACGTACGCATTGGAAACTCTTTACGAGAAGAAATAACGCATAGTACAAAATTAGCTTGTATCTCCAAAACTACACGTTGTAACTCGAAAAGAATTGTTGTGGCGTGTACGTCTTAACATGTAGCATCTAAAGAGAACCAAAAGGAGAATTTTCTTTCGTCAAAATTTTTCAGAAAATCACGTTTTAAGGAAATCCCGCATCGTGCGAAATTATCTTGTTTTTCCTAAACAACACGTTGTAAGTCGAAAAGCTTTCATGTTGCGTGTATGTCTAAGTGTGTAGCCTCAAAAGAGAAGGCACAGGACAGTTTTCTCTCGAAAGGATATGTAAGAATACCACTTCATAAGGAAATACAGTTTTGCAGAGTAAAGACATATACGTACGCATTGGAAACTCTGTACGAGAAGAAATAACGCATAGTACAAAATTAGCTTGTATCTCCAAAACTACACGTTGTATCTCGAAAAGAATTGTTGTGGCGTGTACGTCTTAACATGTAGCATCTAAAGAGAACCAAAAGGAGAATTTTCTTTCGTCAAAATTTTTCAGAAAATCACGTTTTAAGGAAATCCCGCATCGTGCGAAATTATCTTGTTTTTCCTAAACAACACGTTGTAAGTCGAAAAGCTTTCATGTTGCGTGTATGTCTAAGTGTGTAGCCTCAAAAGAGAAGGCACAGGACAGTTTTCTCTCGAAAGGATATGTAAGAATAGCACTTCATAAGGAAATACAGTTTTGCAGAGTAAAGACATATACGTACGCATTGGAAACTCTTTACGAGAAGAAATAACGCATAGTACAAAATTAGCTTGTATCTCCAAAACTACACGTTGTAACTCGAAAAGAATTGTTGTGGCGTGTACGTCTTAACATGTAGCATCTAAAGAGAACCAAAAGGAGAATTTTCTTTCGTCAAAATTTTTCAGAAAATCACGTTTTAAGGAAATCCCGCATCGTGCGAAATTATCTTGTTTTTCCTAAACAACACGTTGTAAGTCGAAAAGCTTTCATGTTGCGTGTATGTCTAAGTGTGTAGCCTCAAAAGAGAAGGCACAGGACAGTTTTCTCTCGAAAGGATATGTAAGAATACCACTTCATAAGGAAATACAGTTTTGCAGAGTAAAGACATATACGTACGCATTGGAAACTCTTTACGAGAAGAAATAACGCATAGTACAAAATTAGCTTGTATCTCCAAAACTACACGTTGTATCTCGAAAAGAATTGTTGTGGCGTGTACGTCTTAACATGTAGCATCTAAAGAGAACCAAAAGGAGAATTTTCTTTCGTCAAAATTTTTCAGAATATCACGTTTTAAGGAAATCCCGCATCGTGCGAAATTATCTTGTTTTTCCTAAACAACACGTTGTAAGTCGAAAAGCTTTCATGTTGCGTGTATGTCTAAGTGTGTAGCCTCAAAAGAGAAGGCACAGGACAGTTTTCTCTCGAAAGGATATGTAAGAATACCACTTCATAAGGAAATACAGTTTTGCAGAGTAAAGACATATACGTACGCATTGGAAACTCTTTACAAGAAGAAATAACGCATAGTACAAAATTAGCTTGTATCTCCAAAACTACACGTTGTATCTCGAAAAGAATTGTTGTGGCGTGTACGTCTTAACATGTAGCATCTAAAGGGAACCAAAAGGAGAATTTTCTTTCGTCAAAATTTTTCAGAAAATCACGTTTTAAGGAAATCCCGCATCGTGCGAAATTATCTTGTTTTTCCTAAACAACACGTTGTAAGTCGAAAAGCTTTCATGTTGCGTGTATGTCTAAGTGTGTAGCCTCAAAAGAGAAGGCACAGGACAGTTTTCTCTCGAAAGGATATGTAAGAATACCACTTCATAAGGAAATACAGTTTTGCAGAGTAAAGACATATACGTACGCATTGGAAACTCTTTACGAGAAGAAATAACGCATAGTACAAAATTAGCTTGTATCTCCAAAACTACACGTTGTATCTCGAAAAGAATTGTTGTGGCGTGTACGTCTTAACATGTAGCATCTAAAGAGAACCAAAAGGAGAATTTTCTTTCGTCAAAATTTTTCAGAAAATCACGTTTTAAGGAAATCCCGCATCGTGCGAAATTATCTTGTTTTTCCTAAACAACACGTTGTAAGTCGAAAAGCTTTCATGTTGCGTGTATGTCTAAGTGTGTAGCCTCAAAAGAGAAGGCACAGGACAGTTTTCTCTCGAAAGGATATGTAAGAATACCACTTCATAAGGAAATACAGTTTTGCAGAGTAAAGACATATACGTACGCATTGGAAACTCTTTACGAGAAGAAATAACGCATAGTACAAAATTAGCTTGTATCTCCAAAACTACACGTTGTATCTCGAAAAGAATTGTTGTGGCGTGTACGTCTTAACATGTAGCATCTAAAGAGAACCAAAAGGAGAATTTTCTTTCGTCAAAATTTTTCAGAAAATCACGTTTTAAGGAAATCCCGCATCGTGCGAAATTATCTTGTTTTTCCTAAACAACACGTTGTAAGTCGAAAAGCTTTCATGTTGCGTGTATGTCTAAGTGTGTAGCCTCAAAAGAGAAGGCACAGGACAGTTTTCTCTCGAAAGGATATGTAAGAATACCACTTCATAAGGAAATACAGTTTTGCAGAGTAAAGACATATACGTACGCATTGGAAACTCTTTACGAGAAGAAATAACGCATAGTACAAAATTAGCTTGTATCTCCAAAACTACACGTTGTATCTCGAAAAGAATTGTTGTGGCGTGTACGTCTTAACATGTAGCATCTAAAGGGAACCAAAAGGAGAATTTTCTTTCGTCAAAATTTTTCAGAAAATCACGTTTTAAGGAAATCCCGCATCGTGCGAAATTATCTTGTTTTTCCTAAACAACACGTTGTAAGTCGAAAAGCTTTCATGTTGCGTGTATGTCTAAGTGTGTAGCCTCAAAAGAGAAGGCACAGGACAGTTTTCTCTCGAAAGGATATGTAAGAATACCACTTCATAAGGAAATACAGTTTTGCAGAGTAAAGACATATACGTACGCATTGGAAACTCTTTACGAGAAGAAATAACGCATAGTACAAAATTAGCTTGTATCTCCAAAACTACACGTTGTATCTCGAAAAGAATTGTTGTGGCGTGTACGTCTTAACATGTAGCATCTAAAGGGAACCAAAAGGAGAATTTTCTTTCGTCAAAATTTTTCAGAAAATCACGTTTTAAGGAAATCCCGCATCGTGCGAAATTATCTTGTTTTTCCTAAACAACACGTTGTAAGTCGAAAAGCTTTCATGTTGCGTGTATGTCTAAGTGTGTAGCCTCAAAAGAGAAGGCACAGGACAGTTTTCTCTCGAAAGGATATGTAAGAATACCACTTCATAAGGAAATACAGTTTTGCAGAGTAAAGACATATACGTACGCATTGGAAACTCTTTACGAGAAGAAATAACGCATAGTACAAAATTAGCTTGTATCTCCAAAACTACACGTTGTATCTCGAAAAGAATTGTTGTGGCGTGTACGTCTTAACATGTAGCATCTAAAGACAACCAAAAGGAGAATTTTCTTTCGTCAAAATTTTTCAGAAAATCACGTTTTAAGGAAATCCCGCATCGTGCGAAATTATCTTGTTTTTCCTAAACAACACGTTGTAAGTCGAAAAGCTTTCATGTTGCGTGTATGTCTAAGTGTGTAGCCTCAAAAGAGAAGGCACAGGACAGTTTTCTCTCGAAAGGATATGTAAGAATACCACTTCATAAGGAAATACAGTTTTGCAGAGTAAAGACATATACGTACTCATTGGAAACTCTTTACGAGAAGAAATAACGCATAGTACAAAATTAGCTTGTATCTCCAAAACTACACGTTGTATCTCGAAAAGAATTGTTGTGGCGTGTAAGTCTTAACATGTAGCATCTAAAGACAACCAAAAGGAGAATTTTCTTTCGTCAAAATTTTTCAGAAAATCACGTTTTAAGGAAATCCCGCATCGTGCGAAATTATCTTGTTTTTCCTAAACAACACGTTGTAAGTCGAAAAGCTTTCATGTTGCGTGTATGTCTAAGTGTGTAGCCTCAAAAGAGAAGGCACAGGACAGTTTTCTCTCGAAAGGATATGTAAGAATACCACTTCATAAGGAAATACAGTTTTGCAGAGTAAAGACATATACGTACGCATTGGAAACTCTTTACGAGAAGAAATAACGCATAGTACAAAATTAGCTTGTATCTCCAAAACTACACGTTGTATCTCGAAAAGAATTGTTGTGGCGTGTACGTCTTAACATGTAGCATCTAAAGGGAACCAAAAGGAGAATTTTCTTTCGTCAAAATTTTTCAGAAAATCACGTTTTAAGGAAATCCCGCATCGTGCGAAATTATCTTGTTTTTCCTAAACAACACGTTGTAAGTCGAAAAGCTTTCATGTTGCGTGTATGTCTAAGTGTGTAGCCTCAAAAGAGAAGGCACAGGACAGTTTTCTCTCGAAAGGATATGTAAGAATACCACTTCATAAGGAAATACAGTTTTGCAGAGTAAAGACATATACGTACGCATTGGAAACTCTTTACGAGAAGAAATAACGCATAGTACAAAATTAGCTTGTATCTCCAAAACTACACGTTGTATCTCGAAAAGAATTGTTGTGGCGTGTACGTCTTAACATGTAGCATCTAAAGGGAACCAAAAGGAGAATTTTCTTTCGTCAAAATTTTTCAGAAAATCACGTTTTAAGGAAATCCCGCATCGTGCGAAATTATCTTGTTTTTCCTAAACAACACGTTGTAAGTCGAAAAGCTTTCATGTTGCGTGTATGTCTAAGTGTGTAGCCTCAAAAGAGAAGGCACAGGACAGTTTTCTCTCGAAAGGATATGTAAGAATACCACTTCATAAGGAAATACAGTTTTGCAGAGTAAAGACATATACGTACGCATTGGAAACTCTTTACGAGAAGAAATAACGCATAGTACAAAATTAGCTTGTATCTCCAAAACTACACGTTGTATCTCGAAAAGAATTGTTGTGGCGTGTACGTCTTAACATGTAGCATCTAAAGAGAAACAAAAGGAGAATTTTCTTTCGTCAAAATTTTTCAGAAAATCACGTTTTAAGGAAATCCCGCATCGTGCGAAATTATCTTGTTTTTCCTAAACAACACGTTGTAAGTCGAAAAGCTTTCATGTTGCGTGTATGTCTAAGTGTGTAGCCTCAAAAGAGAAGGCACAGGACAGTTTTCTCTCGAAAGGATATGTAAGAATACCACTTCATAAGGAAATACAGTTTTGCAGAGTAAAGACATATACGTACGCATTGGAAACTCTTTACGAGAAGAAATAACGCATAGTACAAAATTAGCTTGTATCTCCAAAACTACACGTTGTATCTCGAAAAGAATTGTTGTGGCGTGTACGTCTTAACATGTAGCATCTAAAGGGAACCAAAAGAAGAATTTTCTTTCGTCAAAATTTTTCAGAAAATCACGTTTTAAGGAAATCCCGCATCGTGCGAAATTATCTTGTTTTTCCTAAACAACACGTTGTAAGTCGAAAAGCTTTCATGTTGCGTGTATGTCTAAGTGTGTAGCCTCAAAAGAGAAGGCACAGGACAGTTTTCTCTCGAAAGGATATGTAAGAATACCACTTCATAAGGAAATACAGTTTTGCAGAGTAAAGACATATACGTACGCATTGGAAACTCTTTACAAGAAGAAATAACGCATAGTACAAAATTAGCTTGTATCTCCAAAACTACACGTTGTATCTCGAAAAGAATTGTTGTGGCGTGTCCGTCTTAACATGTAGCATCTAAAGAGAACCAAAAGGAGAATTTTCTTTCGTCAAAATTTTTCAGAAAATCACGTTTTAAGGAAATCCCGCATCGTGCGAAATTATCTTGTTTTTCCTAAACAACACGTTGTAAGTCGAAAAGCTTTCATGTTGCGTGTATGTCTAAGTGTGTAGCCTCAAAAGAGAAGGCACAGGACAGTTTTCTCTCGAAAGGATATGTAAGAATACCACTTCATAAGGAAATACAGTTTTGCAGAGTAAAGACATATACGTACGCATTGGAAACTCTTTACGAGAAGAAATAACGCATAGTACAAAATTAGCTTGTATCTCCAAAACTACACGTTGTAACTCGAAAAGAATTGTTGTGGCGTGTACGTCTTAACATGTAGCATCTAAAGAGAACCAAAAGGAGAATTTTCTTTCGTCAAAATTTTTCAGAAAATCACGTTTTAAGGAAATCCCGCATCGTGCGAAATTATCTTGTTTTTCCTAAACAACACGTTGTAAGTCGAAAAGCTTTCATGTTGCGTGTATGTCTAAGTGTGTAGCCTCAAAAGAGAAGGCACAGGACAGTTTTCTCTCGAAAGGATATGTAAGAATACCACTTCATAAGGAAATACAGTTTTGCAGAGTAAAGACATATACGTACGCATTGGAAACTCTTTACGAGAAGAAATAACGCATAGTACAAAATTAGCTTGTATCTCCAAAACTACACGTTGTATCTCGAAAAGAATTGTTGTGGCGTGTACGTCTTAACATGTAGCATCTAAAGAGAACCAAAAGGAGAATTTTCTTTCGTCAAAATTTTTCAGAAAATCACGTTTTAAGGAAATCCCGCATCGTGCGAAATTATCTTGTTTTTCCTAAACAACACGTTGTAAGTCGAAAAGCTTTCATGTTGCGTGTATGTCTAAGTGTGTAGCCTCAAAAGAGAAGGCACAGGACAGTTTTCTCTCGAAAGGATATGTAAGAATAGCACTTCATAAGGAAATACAGTTTTGCAGAGTAAAGACATATACGTACGCATTGGAAACTCTTTACGAGAAGAAATAACGCATAGTACAAAATTAGCTTGTATCTCCAAAACTACACGTTGTAACTCGAAAAGAATTGTTGTGGCGTGTACGTCTTAACATGTAGCATCTAAAGAGAACCAAAAGGAGAATTTTCTTTCGTCAAAATTTTTCAGAAAATCACGTTTTAAGGAAATCCCGCATCGTGCGAAATTATCTTGTTTTTCCTAAACAACACGTTGTAAGTCGAAAAGCTTTCATGTTGCGTGTATGTCTAAGTGTGTAGCCTCAAAAGAGAAGGCACAGGACAGTTTTCTCTCCAAAGGATATGTAAGAATACCACTTCATAAGGAAATACAGTTTTGCAGAGTAAAGACATATACGTACGCATTGGAAACTCTTTATGAGAAGAAATAACGCATAGTACAAAATTAGCTTGTATCTCCAAAACTACACGTTGTATCTCGAAAAGAATTGTTGTGGCGTGTACGTCTTAACATGTAGCATCTAAAGAGAACCAAAAGGAGAATTTTCTTTCGTCAAAATTTTTCAGAATATCACGTTTTAAGGAAATCCCGCATCGTGCCAAATTATCTTGTTTTTCCTAAACAACACGTTGTAAGTCGAAAAGCTTTCATGTTGCGTGTATGTCTAAGTGTGTAGCCTCAAAAGAGAAGGCACAGGACAGTTTTCTCTCGAAAGGATATGTAAGAATACCACTTCATAAGGAAATACAGTTTTGCAGAGTAAAGACATATACGTACGCATTGGAAACTCTTTACGAGAAGAAATAACGCATAGTACAAAATTAGCTTGTATCTCCAAAACTACACGTTGTATCTCGAAAAGAATTGTTGTGGCGTGTACGTCTTAACATGTAGCATCTAAAGGGAACCAAAAGGAGAATTTTCTTTCGTCAAAATTTTTCAGAAAATCACGTTTTAAGGAAATCCCGCATCGTGCGAAATTATCTTGTTTTTCCTAAACAACACGTTGTAAGTCGAAAAGCTTTCATGTTGCGTGTATGTCTAAGTGTGTAGCCTCAAAAGAGAAGGCACAGGACAGTTTTCTCTCGAAAGGATATGTAAGAATACCACTTCATAAGGAAATACAGTTTTGCAGAGTAAAGACATATACGTACGCATTGGAAACTCTTTACGAGAAGAAATAACGCATAGTACAAAATTAGCTTGTATCTCCAAAACTACACGTTGTATCTCGAAAAGAATTGTTGTGGCGTGTACGTCTTAACATGTAGCATCTAAAGAGAACCAAAAGGAGAATTTTCTTTCGTCAAAATTTTTCAGAAAATCACGTTTTAAGGAAATCCCGCATCGTGCGAAATTATCTTGTTTTTCCTAAACAACACGTTGTAAGTCGAAAAGCTTTCATGTTGCGTGTATGTCTAAGTGTGTAGCCTCAAAAGAGAAGGCACAGGACAGTTTTCTCTCGAAAGGATATGTAAGAATACCACTTCATAAGGAAATACAGTTTTGCAGAGTAAAGACATATACGTACGCATTGGAAACTCTTTACGAGAAGAAATAACGCATAGTACAAAATTAGCTTGTATCTCCAAAACTACACGTTGTATCTCGAAAAGAATTGTTGTGGCGTGTACGTCTTAACATGTAGCATCTAAAGAGAACCAAAAGGAGAATTTTCTTTCGTCAAAATTTTTCAAAAATCACGTTTTAAGGAAATCCCGCATCGTGCGAAATTATCTTGTTTTTCCTAAACAACACGTTGTAAGTCGAAAAGCTTTCATGTTGCGTGTATGTCTAAGTGTGTAGCCTCAAAAGAGAAGGCACAGGACAGTTTTCTCTCGAAAGGATATGTAAGAATACCACTTCATAAGGAAATACAGTATTGCAGAGTAAAGACATATACGTACGCATTGGAAACTCTTTACGAGAAGAAATAACGCATAGTACAAAATTAGCTTGTATCTCCAAAACTACACGTTGTATCTCGAAAAGAATTGTTGTGGCGTGTACGTCTTAACATGTAGCATCTAAAGAGAACCAAGAGGAGAATTTTCTTTCGTCAAAATTTTTCAGAAAATCACGTTTTAAGGAAATCCCGCATCGTGCGAAATTATCTTGTTTTTCCTAAACAACACGTTGTAAGTCGAAAAGCTTTCATGTTGCGTGTATGTCTAAGTGTGTAGCCTCAAAAGAGAAGGCACAGGACAGTTTTCTCTCGAAAGGATATGTAAGAATACCACTTCATAAGGAAATACAGTTTTGCAGAGTAAAGACATATACGTACGCATTGGAAACTCTTTACGAGAAGAAATAACGCATAGTACAAAATTAGCTTGTATCTCCAAAACTACACGTTGTATCTCGAAAAGAATTGTTGTGGCGTGTACGTCTTAACATGTAGCATCTAAAGGGAACCAAAAGGAGAATTTTCTTTCGTCAAAATTTTTCAGAAAATCACGTTTTAAGGAAATCCCGCATCGTGCGAAATTATCTTGTTTTTCCTAAACAACACGTTGTAAGTCGAAAAGCTTTCATGTTGCGTGTATGTCTAAGTGTGTAGCCTCAAAAGAGAAGGCACAGGACAGTTTTCTCTCGAAAGGATATGTAAGAATACCACTTCATAAGGAAATACAGTTTTGCAGAGTAAAGACATATACGTACGCATTGGAAACTCTTTACGAGAAGAAATAACGCATAGTACAAAATTAGCTTGTATCTCCAAAACTACACGTTGTATCTCGAAAAGAATTGTTGTGGCGTGTACGTCTTAACATGTAGCATCTAAAGAGAACCAAAAGGAGAATTTTCTTTCGTCAAAATTTTTCAGAAAATCACGTTTTAAGGAAATCCCGCATCGTGCGAAATTATCTTGTTTTTCCTAAACAACACGTTGTAAGTCGAAAAGCTTTCATGTTGCGTGTATGTCTAAGTGTGTAGCCTCAAAAGAGAAGGCACAGGACAGTTTTCTCTCGAAAGGATATGTAAGAATACCACTTCATAAGGAAATACAGTTTTGCAGAGTAAAGACATATACGTACGCATTGGAAACTCTTTACGAGAAGAAATAACGCATAGTACAAAATTAGCTTGTATCTCCAAAACTACACGTTGTATCTCGAAAAGAATTGTTGTGGCGTGTACGTCTTAACATGTAGCATCTAAAGGGAACCAAAAGGAGAATTTTCTTTCGTCAAAATTTTTCAGAAAATCACGTTTTAAGGAAATCCCGCATCGTGCGAAATTATCTTGTTTTTCCTAAACAACACGTTGTAAGTCGAAAAGCTTTCATGTTGCGTGTATGTCTAAGTGTGTAGCCTCAAAAGAGAAGGCACAGGACAGTTTTCTCTCGAAAGGATATGTAAGAATACCACTTCATAAGGAAATACAGTTTTGCAGAGTAAAGACATATACGTACGCATTGGAAACTCTTTACGAGAAGAAATAACGCATAGTACAAACTTAGCTTGTATCTCCAAAACTACACGTTGTATCTCGAAAAGAATTGTTGTGGCGTGTACGTCTTAACATGTAGCATCTAAAGTGAACCAAAAGGAGAATTTTCTTTCGTCAAAATTTTTCAGAAAATCACGTTTTAAGGAAATCCCGCATCGTGCGAAATTATCTTGTTTTTCCTAAACAACACGTTGTAAGTCGAAAAGCTTTCATGTTGCGTGTATGTCTAAGTGTGTAGCCTCAAAAGAGAAGGCACAGGACAGTTTTCTCTCGAAAGGATATGTAAGAATACCACTTCATAAGGAAATACAGTTTTGCAGAGTAAAGACATATACGTACGCATTGGAAACTCTTTACGAGAAGAAATAACGCATAGTACAAAATTAGCTTGTATCTCCAAAACTACACGTTGTATCTCGAAAAGAATTGTTGTGGCGTGTACGTCTTAACATGTAGCATCTAAAGAGAACCAAAAGGAGAATTTTCTTTCGTCAAAATTTTTCAGAAAATCACGTTTTAAGGAAATCCCGCATCGTGCGAAATTATCTTGTTTTTCCTAAACAACACATTGTAAGTCGAAAAGCTTTCATGTTGCGTGTATGTCTAAGTGTGTAGCCTCAAAAGAGAAGGCACAGGACAGTTTTCTCTCGAAAGGATATGTAAGAATAGCACTTCATAAGGAAATACAGTTTTGCAGAGTAAAGACATATACGTACGCATTGGAAACTCTTTACGAGAAGAAATAACGCATAGTACAAAATTAGCTTGTATCTCCAAAACTACACGTTGTATCTCGAAAAGAATTGTTGTGGCGTGTACGTCTTAACATGTAGCATCTAAAGAGAACCAAAAGGAGAATTTTCTTTCGTCAAAATTTTTCAGAAAATCACGTTTTAAGGAAATCCCGCATCGTGCGAAATTATCTTGTTTTTCCTAAACAACACGTTGTAAGTCGAAAAGCTTTCATGTTGCGTGTATGTCTAAGTGTGTAGCCTCAAAAGAGAAGGCACAGGACAGTTTTCTCTCGAAAGGATATGTAAGAATACCACTTCATAAGGAAATACAGTTTTGCAGAGTAAAGACATATACGTACGCATTGGAAACTCTTTACGAGAAGAAATAACGCATAGTACAAAATTAGCTTGTATCTCCAAAACTACACGTTGTATCTCGAAAAGAATTGTTGTGGCGTGTACGTCTTAACATGTATCATCTAAAGAGAACCAAAAGGAGAATTTTCTTTCGTCAAAATTTTTCAGAAAATCACGTTTTAAGGAAATCCCGCATCGTGCGAAATTATCTTGTTTTTCCTAAACAACACGTTGTAAGTCGAAAAGCTTTCATGTTGCGTGTATGTCTAAGTGTGTAGCCTCAAAAGAGAAGGCACAGGACAGTTTTCTCTCGAAAGGATATGTAAGAATACCACTTCATAAGGAAATACAGTTTTGCAGAGTAAAGACATATACGTACGCATTGGAAACTCTTTACGAGAAGAAATAACGCATAGTACAAAATTAGGTTGTATCTCCAAAACTACACGTTGTATCTCGAAAAGAATTGTTGTGGCGTGTACGTCTTAACATGTAGCATCTAAAGAGAACCAAAAGGAGAATTTTCTTTCGTCAAAATTTTTCAGAAAATCACGTTTTAAGGAAATCCCGCATCGTGCGAAATTATCTTGTTTTTCCTAAACAACACGTTGTAAGTCGAAAAGCTTTCATGTTGCGTGTATGTCTAAGTGTGTAGCCTCAAAAGAGAAGGCACAGGACAGTTTTCTCTCGAAAGGATATGTAAGAATACCACTTCATAAGGAAATACAGTTTTGCAGTGTAAAGACATATACGTACGCATTGGAAACTCTTTACGAGAAGAAATAACGCATAGTACAAAATTAGCTTGTATCTCCAAAACTACACGTTGTATCTCGAAAAGAATTGTTGTGGCGTGTACGTCTTAACATGTAGCATCTAAAGGGAACCAAGAGGAGAATTTTCTTTCGTCAAAATTTTTCAGAAAATCACGTTTTAAGGAAATCCCGCATCGTGCGAAATTATCTTGTTTTTCCTAAACAACACGTTGTAAGTCGAAAAGCTTTCATGTTGCGTGTATGTCTAAGTGTGTAGCCTCAAAAGAGAAGGCACAGGACAGTTTTCTCTCGAAAGGATATGTAAGAATACCACTTCATAAGGAAATACAGTTTTGCAGAGTAAAGACATATACGTACGCATTGGAAACTCTTTACGAGAAGAAATAACGCATAGTACAAAATTAGCTTGTATCTCCAAAACTACACGTTGTATCTCGAAAAGAATTGTTGTGGCGTGTACGTCTTAACATGTAGCATCTAAAGGGAACCAAAAGGAGAATTTTCTTTCGTCAAAATTTTTCAGAAAATCACGTTTTAAGGAAATCCGGCATCGTGCGAAATTATCTTGTTTTTCCTAAACAACACGTTGTAAGTCGAAAAGGTTTCATGTTGCGTGTATGTCTAAGTGTGTAGCCTCAAAAGAGAAGGCACAGGACAGTTTTCTCTCGAAAGGATATGTAAGAATACCACTTCATAAGGAAATACAGTTTTGCAGAGTAAAGACATATACGTACGCATTGGAAACTCTTTACGAGAAGAAATAACGCATAGTACAAAATTAGCTTGTATCTCCAAAACTACACGTTGTATCTCGAAAAGAATTGTTGTGGCGTGTACGTCTTAACATGTAGCATCTAAAGAGAACCAAAAGGAGAATTTTCTTTCGTCAAAATTTTTCAGAAAATCACGTTTTAAGGAAATCCCGCATCGTGCGAAATTATCTTGTTTTTCCTAAACAACACGTTTTAAGTCGAAAAGCTTTCATGTTGCGTGTATGTCTAAGTGTGTAGCCTCAAAAGAGAAGGCACAGGACAGTTTTCTCTCGAAAGGATATGTAAGAATACCACTTCATAAGGAAATACAGTTTTGCAGAGTAAAGACATATACGTATGCATTGGAAACTCTTTACGAGAAGAAATAACGCATAGTACAAAATTAGCTTGTATCTCCAAAACTACACGTTGTATCTCGAAAAGAATTGTTGTGGCGTGTACGTCTTAACATGTAGCATCTAAAGGGAACCAAAAGGAGAATTTTCTTTCGTCAAAATTTTTCAGAAAATCACGTTTTAAGGAAATCCGGCATCGTGCGAAATTATCTTGTTTTTCCTAAACAACACGTTGTAAGTCGAAAAGGTTTCATGTTGCGTGTATGTCTAAGTGTGTAGCCTCAAAAGAGAAGGCACAGGACAGTTTTCTCTCGAAAGGATATGTAAGAATACCACTTCATAAGGAAATACAGTTTTGCAGAGTAAAGACATATACGTACGCATTGGAAACTCTTTACGAGAAGAAATAACGCATAGTACAAAATTAGCTTGTATCTCCAAAACTACACGTTGTATCTCGAAAAGAATTGTTGTGGCGTGTACGTCTTAACATGTAGCATCTAAAGAGAACCAAAAGGAGAATTTTCTTTCGTCAAAATTTTTCAGAAAATCACGTTTTAAGGAAATCCCGCATCGTGCGAAATTATCTTGTTTTTCCTAAACAACACGTTGTAAGTCGAAAAGCTTTCATGTTGCGTGTATGTCTAAGTGTGTAGCCTCAAAAGAGAAGGCACAGGACAGTTTTCTCTCGAAAGGATATGTAAGAATACCACTTCATAAGGAAATACAGTTTTGCAGAGTAAAGACATATACGTATGCATTGGAAACTCTTTACGAGAAGAAATAACGCATAGTACAAAATTAGCTTGTATCTCCAAAACTACACGTTGTATCTCGAAAAGAATTGTTGTGGCGTGTACGTCTTAACATGTAGCATCTAAAGAGAACCAAAAGGAGAATTTTCTTTCGTCAAAATTTTTCAGAAAATCAAGTTTTAAGGAAATCCCGCATCGTGCGAAATTATCTTGTTTTTCCTAAACAACACGTTGTAAGTCGAAAAGTTTTCATGTTGCGTGTATGTCTAAGTGTGTAGCCTCAAAAGAGAAGGCACAGGATAGTTTTCTCTCGAAAGGATATGTAAGAATACCACTTCATAAGGAAATACAGTTTTGCAGAGTAAAGACATATACGTACGCATTGGAAACTCTTTACGAGAAGAAATAACGCATAGTACAAAATTAGCTTGTATCTCCAAAACTACACGTTGTAACTCGAAAAGAATTGTTGTGGCGTGTACGTCTTAACATGTAGCATCTAAAGAGAACCAAAAGGAGAATTTTCTTTCGTCAAAATTTTTCAGAAAATCACGTTTTAAGGAAATCCCGCATCGTGCGAAATTATCTTGTTTTTCCTAAACAACACGTTGTAAGTCGAAAAGCTTTCATGTTGCGTCTATGTCTAAGTGTGTAGCCTCAAAAGAGAAGGCACAGGACAGTTTTCTCTCGAAAGGATATGTAAGAATACCACTTCATAAGGAAATACAGTTTCGCAGAGTAAAGACATATACGTACGCATTGGAAACTCTTTACGAGAAGAAATAACGCATAGTACAAAATTAGCTTGTATCTCCAAAACTACACGTTGTATCTCGAAAAGAATTGTTGTGGCGTGTACGTCTTAACATGTAGCATCTAAAGAGAACCAAAAGGAGAATTTTCTTTCGTCAAAATTTTTCAGAAAATCACGTTTTAAGGAAATCCCGCATCGTGCGAAATTATCTTGTTTTTCCTAAACAACACATTGTAAGTCGAAAAGCTTTCATGTTGCGTGTATGTCTAAGTGTGTAGCCTCAAAAGAGAAGGCACAGGACAGTTTTCTCTCGAAAGGATATGTAAGAATACCACTTCATAAGGAAATACAGTTTTGCAGAGTAAAGACATATACGTACGCATTGGAAACTCTTTACGAGAAGAAATAACGCATAGTACAAAATTAGCTTGTATCTCCAAAACTACACGTTGTATCTCGAAAAGAATTGTTGTGGCGTGTACGTCTTAACATGTAGCATCTAAAGAGAACCAAAAGGAGAATTTTCTTTCGTCAAAATTTTTCAGAAAATCACGTTTTAAGGAAATCCCGCATCGTGCGAAATTATCTTGTTTTTCCTAAACAACACGTTGTAAGTCGAAAAGCTTTCATGTTGCGTGTATGTCTAAGTGTGTAGCCTCAAAAGAGAAGGCACAGGACAGTTTTCTCTCGAAAGGATATGTAAGAATACCACTTCATAAGGAAATACAGTTTTGCAGAGTAAAGACATATACGTACGCATTGGAAACTCTTTACGAGAAGAAATAACGCATAGTACAAAATTAGCTTGTATCTCCAAAACTACACGTTGTATCTCGAAAAGAATTGTTGTGGCGTGTACGTCTTAACATGTATCATCTAAAGAGAACCAAAAGGAGAATTTTCTTTCGTCAAAATTTTTCAGAAAATCACGTTTTAAGGAAATCCCGCATCGTGCGAAATTATCTTGTTTTTCCTAAACAACACGTTGTAAGTCGAAAAGCTTTCATGTTGCGTGTATGTCTAAGTGTGTAGCCTCAAAAGAGAAGGCACAGGACAGTTTTCTCTCGAAAGGATATGTAAGAATACCACTTCATAAGGAAATACAGTTTTGCAGAGTAAAGACATATACGTACGCATTGGAAACTCTTTACGAGAAGAAATAACGCATAGTACAAAATTAGCTTGTATCTCCAAAACTACACGTTGTATCTCGAAAAGAATTGTTGTGGCGTGTACGTCTTAACATGTAGCATCTAAAGAGAACCAAAAGGAGAATTTTCTTTCGTCAAAATTTTTCAGAAAATCACGTTTTAAGGAAATCCCGCATCGTGCGAAATTATCTTGTTTTTCCTAAACAACACGTTGTAAGTCGAAAAGCTTTCATGTTGCGTGTATGTCTAAGTGTGTAGCCTCAAAAGAGAAGGCACAGGACAGTTTTCTCTCGAAAGGATATGTAAGAATACCACTTTATAAGGAAATACAGTTTTGCAGTGTAAAGACATATACGTACGCATTGGAAACTCTTTACGAGAAGAAATAACGCATAGTACAAAATTAGCTTGTATCTCCAAAACTACACGTTGTATCTCGAAAAGAATTGTTGTGGCGTGTACGTCTTAACATGTAGCATCTAAAGGGAACCAAAAGGAGAATTTTCTTTCGTCAAAATTTTTCAGAAAATCACGTTTTAAGGAAATCCCGCATCGTGCGAAATTATCTTGTTTTTCCTAAACAACACGTTGTAAGTCGAAAAGCTTTCATGTTGCGTGTATGTCTAAGTGTGTAGCCTCAAAAGAGAAGGCACAGGACAGTTTTCTCTCGAAAGGATATGTAAGAATACCACTTCATAAGGAAATACAGTTTTGCAGAGTAAAGACATATACGTACGCATTGGAAACTCTTTACGAGAAGAAATAACGCATAGTACAAAATTAGCTTGTATCTCCAAAACTACACGTTGTATCTCGAAAAGAATTGTTGTGGCGTGTACGTCTTAACATGTAGCATCTAAAGGGAACCAAAAGGAGAATTTTCTTTCGTCAAAATTTTTCAGAAAATCACGTTTTAAGGAAATCCCGCATCGTGCGAAATTATCTTGTTTTTCCTAAACAACACGTTGTA
The DNA here is from genome assembly GCF_947179515.1 of Apodemus sylvaticus. Classification (NCBI taxonomy): domain Eukaryota; kingdom Metazoa; phylum Chordata; class Mammalia; order Rodentia; family Muridae; genus Apodemus; species Apodemus sylvaticus. The sequence goes on from NW_026263343.1 coordinate 148,980, forward strand.
AGTCGAAAAGCTTTCATGTTGCGTGTATGTCTAAGTGTGTAGCCTCAAAAGAGAAGGCACAGGACAGTTTTCTCTCGAAGGATATGTAAGAATACCACTTCATAAGGAAATACAGTTTTGCAGAGTAAAGACATATACGTACGCATTGGAAACTCTTTACGAGAAGAAATAACGCATAGTACAAAATTAGCTTGTATCTCCAAAACTACACGTTGTATCTCGAAAAGAATTGTTGTGGCGTGTACGTCTTAACATGTAGCATCTAAAGAGAACCAAAAGGAGAATTTTCTTTCGTCAAAATTTTTCAGAAAATCACGTTTTAAGGAAATCCCGCATCGTGCGAAATTATCTTGTTTTTCCTAAACAACACGTTGTAAGTCGAAAAGCTTTCATGTTGCGTGTATGTCTAAGTGTGTAGCCTCAAAAGAGAAGGCACAGGACAGTTTTCTCTCGAAAGAATATGTAAGAATACCACTTCATAAGGAAATACAGTTTTGCAGAGTAAAGACATATACGTATGCATTGGAAACTCTTTACGAGAAGAAATAACGCATAGTACAAAATTAGCTTGTATCTCCAAAACTACACGTTGTATCTCGAAAAGAATTGTTGTGGCGTGTACGTCTTAACATGTAGCATCTAAAGGGAACCAAAAGGAGAATTTTCTTTCGTCAAAATTTTTCAGAAAATCACGTTTTAAGGAAATCCCGCATCGTGCGAAATTATCTTGTTTTTCCTAAACAACACGTTGTAAGTCGAAAAGCTTTCATGTTGCGTGTATGTCTAAGTGTGTAGCCTCAAAAGAGAAGGCACAGGACAGTTTTCTCTCGAAAGGATATGTAAGAATACCACTTCATAAGGAAATACAGTTTTGCAGAGTAAAGACATATACGTACGCATTGGAAACTCTTTACGAGAAGAAATAACGCATAGTACAAAATTAGCTTGTATCTCCAAAACTACACGTTGTATCTCGAAAAGAATTGTTGTGGCGTGTACGTCTTAACATGTAGCATCTAAAGAGAACCAAAAGGAGAATTGTCTTTCGTCAAAATTTTTCAGAAAATCACGTTTTAAGGAAATCCCGCATCGTGCGAAATTATCTTGTTTTTCCTAAACAACACGTTGTAAGTCGAAAAGCTTTCATGTTGCGTGTATGTCTAAGTGTGTAGCCTCAAAAGAGAAGGCACAGGACAGTTTTCTCTCGAAAGGATATGTAAGAATACCACTTCATAAGGAAATACAGTTTTGCAGAGTAAAGACATATACGTACGCATTGGAAATTCTTTACGAGAAGAAATAACGCATAGTACAAAATTAGCTTGTATCTCCAAAACTACACGTTGTATCTCGAAAAGAATTGTTGTGGCGTGTACGTCTTAACATGTAGCATCTAAAGGGAATCAAAAGGAGAATTTTCTTTCGTCAAAATTTTTCAGAAAATCACGTTTTAAGGAAATCCCGCATCGTGCGAAATTATCTTGTTTTTCCTAAACAACACGTTGTAAGTCGAAAAGCTTTCATGTTGCGTGTATGTCTAAGTGTGTAGCCTCAAAAGAGAAGGCACAGGACAGTTTTCTCTCGAAAGGATATGTAAGAATACCACTTCATAAGGAAATACAGTTTTGCAGAGTAAAGACAGATACGTACGCATTGGAAACTCTTTACGAGAAGAAATAACGCATAGTACAAAATTAGCTTGTATCTCCAAAACTACACGTTGTATCTCGAAAAGAATTGTTGTGGCGTGTACGTCTTAACATGTAGCATCTAAAGAGAACCAAAAGGAGAATTTTCTTTCGTCAAAATTTTTCAGAAAATCACGTTTTAAGGAAATCCCGCATCGTGCGAAATTATCTTGTTTTTCCTAAACAACACGTTGTAAGTCGAAAAGCTTTCATGTTGCGTGTATGTCTAAGTGTGTAGCCTCAAAAGAGAAGGCACAGGACAGTTTTCTCTCGAAAGGATATGTAAGAATACCACTTCATAAGGAAATACAGTTTTGCAGAGTAAAGACATATACGTACGCATTGGAAACTCTTTACGAGAAGAAATAACGCATAGTACAAAATTAGCTTGTATCTCCAAAACTACACGTTGTATCTCGAAAAGAATTGTTGTGGCGTGTACGTCTTAACATGTAGCATCTAAAGGGAATCAAAAGGAGAATTTTCTTTCGTCAAAATTTTTCAGAAAATCACGTTTTAAGGAAATCCCGCATCGTGCGAAATTATCTTGTTTTTCCTAAACAACACGTTGTAAGTCGAAAAGCTTTCATGTTGCGTGTATGTCTAAGTGTGTAGCCTCAAAAGAGAAGGCACAGGACAGTTTTCTCTCGAAAGGATATGTAAGAATACCACTTCATAAGGAAATACAGTTTTGCAGAGTAAAGACAGATACGTACGCATTGGAAACTCTTTACGAGAAGAAATAACGCATAGTACAAAATTAGCTTGTATCTCCAAAACTACACGTTGTATCTCGAAAAGAATTGTTGTGGCGTGTACGTCTTAACATGTAGCATCTAAAGAGAACCAAAAGGAGAATTTTCTTTCGTCAAAATTTTTCAGAAAATCACGTTTTAAGGAAATCCCGCATCGTGCGAAATTATCTTGTTTTTCCTAAACAACACGTTGTAAGTCGAAAAGCTTTCATGTTGCGTGTATGTCTAAGTGTGTAGCCTCAAAAGAGAAGGCACAGGACAGTTTTCTCTCGAAAGGATATGTAAGAATACCACTTCATAAGGAAATACAGTTTTGCAGAGTAAAGACATATACGTACGCATTGGAAACTCTTTACGAGAAGAAATAACGCATAGTACAAAATTAGCTTGTATCTCCAAAACTACACGTTGTATCTCGAAAAGAATTGTTGTGGTGTGTACGTCTTAACATGTAGCATCTAAAGGGAACCAAAAGGAGAATTTTCTTTCGTCAAAATTTTTCAGAAAATCACGTTTTAAGGAAATCCCGCATCGTGCGAAATTATCTTGTTTTTCCTAAACAACACGTTGTAAGTCGAAAAGCTTTCATGTTGCGTGTATGTCTAAGTGTGTAGCCTCAAAAGAGAAGGCACAGGACAGTTTTCTCTCGAAAGGATATGTAAGAATACCACTTCATAAGGAAATACAGTTTTGCAGATAAAGACATATACGTACGCATTGGAAACTCTTTACGAGAAGAAATAACGCATAGTACAAAATTAGCTTGTATCTCCAAAACTACACGTTGTATCTCGAAAAGAATTGTTGTGGCGTGTACGTCTTAACATGTAGCATCTAAAGGGAACCAAAAGGAGAATTTTCTTTCGTCAAAATTTTTCAGAAAATCACGTTTTAAGGAAATCCCGCATCGTGCGAAATTATCTTGTTTTTCCTAAACAACACGTTGTAAGTCGAAAAGCTTTCATGTTGCGTGTATGTCTAAGTGTGTAGCCTCAAAAGAGAAGGCACAGGACAGTTTTCTCTCGAAAGGATATGTAAGAATACCACTTCATAAGGAAATACAGTTTTGCAGAGTAAAGACATATACGTACGCATTGGAAACTCTTTACGAGAAGAAATAACGCATAGTACAAAATTAGCTTGTATCTCCAAAACTACACGTTGTATCTCGAAAAGAATTGTTGTGGTGTGTACGTCTTAACATGTAGCATCTAACGGGAACCAAAAGGAGAATTTTCTTTCGTCAAAATTTTTCAGAAAATCACGTTTTAAGGAAATCCCGCATCGTGCGAAATTATCTTGTTTTTCCTAAACAACACGTTGTAAGTCGAAAAGCTTTCATGTTGCGTGTATGTCTAAGTGTGTAGCCTCAAAAGAGAAGGCACAGGACAGTTTTCTCTCGAAAGGATATGTAAGAATACCACTTCATAAGGAAATACAGTTTTGCAGAGTAAAGACATATACGTACGCATTGGAAACTCTTTACGAGAAGAAATAACGCATAGTACAAAATTAGGTTGTATCTCCAAAACTACACGTTGTATCTCGAAAAGAATTGTTGTGGCGTGTACGTCTTAACATGTAGCATCTAAAGAGAACCAAAAGGAGAATTTTCTTTCGTCAAAATTTTTCAGAAAATCACGTTTTAAGGAAATCCCGCATCGTGCGAAATTATCTTGTTTTTCCTAAACAACACGTTGTAAGTCGAAAAGCTTTCATGTTGCGTGTATGTCTAAGTGTGTAGCCTCAAAAGAGAAGGCACAGGACAGTTTTCTCTCGAAAGGATATGTAAGAATACCACTTCATAAGGAAATACAGTTTTGCAGAGTAAAGACATATACGTACGCATTGGAAACTCTTTACAAGAAGAAATAACGCATAGTACAAAATTAGCTTGTATCTCCAAAACTACACGTTGTATCTCGAAAAGAATTGTTGTGGCGTGTACGTCTTAACATGTAGCATCTAAAGAGAACCAAAAGGAGAATTTTCTTTCGTCAAAATTTTTCAGAAAATCACGTTTTAAGGAAATCCCGCATCGTGCGAAATTATCTTGTTTTTCCTAAACAACACGTTGTAAGTCGAAAAGCTTTCATGTTGCGTGTATTTCTAAGAGTATAGCCTCAAAAGAGAAGGCACAGGACAGTTTTCTCTCGAAAGGATATGTAAGAATACCACTTCATAAGGAAATACAGTTTTGCAGAGTAAAGACATATACGTACGCATTGGAATCTCTTTACGAGAAGAAATAACGCATAGTACAAAATTAGCTTGTATCTCCAAAACTACACGTTGTATCTCGAAAAGAATTGTTGTGGCGTGTACGTCTTAACATGTAGCATCTAAAGAGAACCAAAAGGAGAATTTTCTTTCGTCAAAATTTTTCAGAAAATCACGTTTTAAGGAAATCCCGCATCGTGCGAAATTATCTTGTTTTTTCTAAACAACACGTTGTAAGTCGAAAAGCTTTCATGTTGCGTGTATGTCTAAGTGTGTAGCCTCAAAAGAGAAGGCACAGGACAGTTTTCTCTCGAAAGGATATGTAAGAATACCACTTCATAAGGAAATACAGTTTTGCAGAGTAAAGACATATACGTACTCATTGGAAACTCTTTACGAGAAGAAATAACGCATAGTACAAAATTAGCTTGTATCTCCAAAACTACACGTTGTATCTCGAAAAGAATTGTTGTGGCGTGTACGTCTTAACATGTAGCATCTAAAGAGAACCAAAAGGAGAATTTTCTTTCGTCAAAATTTTTCAGAAAATCACGTTTTAAGGAAATCCCGCATCGTGCGAAATTATCTTGTTTTTTCCTAAACAACACGTTGTAAGTCGAAAAGCTTTCATGTTGCGTGTATGTCTAAGTGTGTAGCCTCAAAAGAGAAGGCACAGGACAGTTTTCTCTCGAAAGGATATGTAAGAATACCACTTCATAAGGAAATACAGTTTTGCAGAGTAAAGACATATACGTACGCATTGGAAACTCTTTACGAGAAGAAATAACGCATAGTACAAAATTAGCTTGTATCTCCAAAACTACACGTTGTATCTCGAAAAGAATTGTTGTGGCGTGTACGTCTTAACATGTAGCATCTAAAGAGAACCAAAAGGAGAATTTTCTTTCGTCAAAATTTTTCAGAAAATCACGTTTTAAGGAAATCCCGCATCGTGCGAAATTATCTTGTTTTTCCTAAACAACATGTTGTAAGTCGAAAAGCTTTCATGTTGCGTGTATGTCTAAGTGTGTAGCCTCAAAAGAGAAGGCACAGGACAGTTTTCTCTCGAAAGGATATGTAAGAATACCACTTCATAAGGAAATACAGTTTTGCAGTGTAAAGTCATATACGTACGCATTGGAAACTCTTTACGAGAAGAAATAACGCATAGTACAAAATTAGCTTGTATCTCCAAAACTACACGTTGTATCTCGAAAAGAATTGTTGTGGCGTGTACGTCTTAACATGTAGCATCTAAAGGGAACCAAAAGGAGAATTTTCTTTCGTCAAAATTTTTCAGAAAATCACGTTTTAAGGAAATCCCGCATCGTGCGAAATTATCTTGTTTTTCCTAAACAACACGTTGTAAGTCGAAAAGCTTTCATGTTGCGTGTATGTCTAAGTGTGTAGCCTCAAAAGAGAAGGCACAGGACAGTTTTCTCTCGAAAGGATATGTAAGAATACCACTTCATAAGGAAATACAGTTTTGCAGAGTAAAGACATATACGTACGCATTGGAAACTCTTTACGAGAAGAAATAACGCATAGTACAAAATTAGCTTGTATCTCCAAAACTACACGTTGTATCTCGAAAAGAATTGTTGTGGCGTGTACGTCTTAACATGTAGCATCTAAAGAGAACCAAAAGGAGAATTTTCTTTCGTCAAAATTTTTCAGAAAATCACGTTTTAAGGAAATCCCGCATCGTGCGAAATTATCTTGTTTTTCCTAAACAACACGTTGTAAGTCGAAAAGCTTTCATGTTGCGTGTATGTCTAAGTGTGTAGCCTCAAAAGAGAAGGCACGGGACAGTTTTCTCTCGAAAGGATATGTAAGAATACCACTTCATAAGGAAATACAGTTTTGCAGATAAAGACATATACGTACGCATTGGAAACTCTGTATGAGAAGAAATAACGCATAGTACAAAATTAGCTTGTATCTCCAAAACTACACGTTGTATCTCGAAAAGAATTGTTGTGGCGTGTACGTCTTAACATGTAGCATCTAAAGGGAACCAAAAGGAGAATTTTCTTTCGTCAAAATTTTTCAGAAAATCACGTTTTAAGGAAATCCCGCATCGTGTGAAATTATCTTGTTTTTCCTAAACAACACGTTGTAAGTCGAAAAGCTTTCATGTTGCGTGTATGTCTAAGTGTGTAGCCTCAAAAGAGAAGGCACAGGACAGTTTTCTCTCGAAAGGATATGTAAGAATACCACTTCATAAGGAAATACAGTTTTGCAGAGTAAAGACATATACGTACGCATTGGAAACTCTTTACGAGAAGAAATAACGCATAGTACAAAATTAGCTTGTATCTCCAAAACTACACGTTGTATCTCGAAAAGAATTGTTGTGGCGTGTACGTCTTAACATGTAGCATCTAAAGAGAACCAAAAGGAGAATTTTCTTTCGTCAAAATTTTTCAGAAAATCACGTTTTAAGGAAATCCCGCATCGTGCGAAATTATCTTGTTTTTCCTAAACAACACGTTGTAAGTCGAAAAGCTTTCATGTTGCGTGTATTTCTAAGAGTGTAGCCTCAAAAGAGAAGGCACAGGACAGTTTTCTCTCGAAAGGATATGTAAGAATACCACTTCATAAGGAAATACAGTTTTACAGAGTAAAGACATATACGTACGCATTGGAAACTCTTTACGAGAAGAAATAACGCATAGTACAAAATTAGCTTGTATCTCCAAAACTACACGTTGTATCTCGAAAAGAATTGTTGTGGCGTGTACGTCTTAACATGTAGCATCTAAAGAGAACCAAAAGGAGAATTTTCTTTCGTCAAAATTTTTCAGAAAATCACGTTTTAAGGAAATCCCGCATCGTGCGAAATTATCTTGTTTTTCCTAAACAACACGTTGTAAGTCGAAAAGCTTTCATGTTGCGTGTATGTCTAAGTGTGTAGCCTCAAAAGAGAAGGCACAGGACAGTTTTCTCTCGAAAGGATATGTAAGAATACCACTTCATAAGGAAATACAGTTTTGCAGAGTAAAGACATATACGTACTCATTGGAAACTCTTTACGAGAAGAAATAACGTATAGTACAAAATTAGCTTGTATCTCCAAAACTACACGTTGTATCTCGAAAAGAATTGTTGTGGCGTGTACGTCTTAACATGTAGCATCTAAAGAGAACCAAAAGGAGAATTTTCTTTCGTCAAAATTTTTCAGAAAATCACGTTTTAAGGAAATCCCGCATCGTGCGAAATTATCTTGTTTTTCCTAAACAACACGTTGTAAGTCGAAAAGCTTTCATGTTGCGTGTATGTCTAAGTGTGTAGCCTCAAAAGAGAAGGCACAGGACAGTTTTCTCTCGAAAGGATATGTAAGAATACCACTTCATAAGGAAATACAGTTTTGCAGAGTAAAGACATATACGTACGCATTGGAAACTCTTTACGAGAAGAAATAACGCATAGTACAAAATTAGCTTGTATCTCCAAAACTACACGTTGTATCTCGAAAAGAATTGTTGTGGCGTGTACGTCTTAACATGTAGCATCTAAAGAGAACCAAAAGGAGAATTTTCTTTCGTCAAAATTTTTCAGAATATCACGTTTTAAGGAAATCCCGCATCGTGCGAAATTATCTTGTTTTTCCTAAACAACACGTTGTAAGTCGAAAAGCTTTCATGTTGCGTGTATGTCTAAGTGTGTAGCCTCAAAAGAGAAGGCACAGGACAGTTTTCTCTCGAAAGGATATGTAAGAATACCACTTCATAAGGAAATACAGTTTTGCAGAGTAAAGACATATACGTACTCATTGGAAACTCTTTACGAGAAGAAATAACGCATAGTACAAAATTAGCTTGTTTCTCCAAAACTACACGTTGTATCTCGAAAAGAATTGTTGTGGCGTGTACGTCTTAACATGTAGCATCTAAAGAGAACCAAAAGGAGAATTTTCTTTCGTCAAAATTTTTCAGAAAATCACGTTTTAAGGAAATCCCGCATCGTGCGAAATTATCTTGTTTTTCCTAAACAACACGTTGTAAGTCGAAAAGCTTTCATGTTGCGTGTATGTCTAAGTGTGTAGCCTCAAAAGAGAAGGCACAGGACAGTTTTCTCTCGAAAGGATATGTAAGAATACCACTTCATAAGGAAATACAGTTTTGCAGAGTAAAGACATATACGTACGCATTGGAAACTCTTTACGAGAAGAAATAACGCATAGTACAAAATTAGCTTGTATCTCCAAAACTACACGTTGTATCTCGAAAAGAATTGTTGTGGCGTGTACGTCTTAACATGTAGCATCTAAAGAGAACCAAAAGGAGAATTTTCTTTCGTCAAAATTTTTCAGAAAATCACGTTTTAAGGAAATCCCGCATCGTGCGAAATTATCTTGTTTTTCCTAAACAACACGTTGTAAGTCGAAAAGCATTCATGTTGCGTGTATGTCTAAGTGTGTAGCCTCAAAAGAGAAGGCACAGGACAGTTTTCTCTCGAAAGGATATGTAAGAATACCACTTCATAAGGAAATACAGTTTTGCAGAGTAAAGACATATACGTACGCATTGGAAACTCTTTACGAGAAGAAATAACGCATAGTACAAAATTAGCTTGTATCTCCAAAACTACACGTTGTATCTCGAAAAGAATTGTTGTGGCGTGTACGTCTTAACATGTAGCATCTAAAGAGAACCAAAAGGAGAATTTTCTTTCGTCAAAATTTTTCAGAAAATCACGTTTTAAGGAAATCCCGCATCGTGCAAAATTATCTTGTTTTTCCTAAACAACACGTTGTAAGTCGAAAAGCTTTCATGTTGCGTGTATGTCTAAGTGTGTAGCCTCAAAAGAGAAGGCACAGGACAGTTTTCTCTCGAAAGGATATGTAAGAATACCACTTCATAAGGAAATACAGTTTTGCAGAGTAAAGACATATACGTACGCATTGGAAACTCTTTACGAGAAGAAATAACGCATAGTACAAAATTAGCTTGTATCTCCAAAACTACACGTTGTATCTCGAAAAGAATTGTTGTGGCGTGTACGTCTTAACATGTAGCATCTAAAGAGAACGAAAAGGAGAATTTTCTTTCGTCAAAATTTTTCAGAAAATCACGTTTTAAGGAAATCCCGCATCGTGCGAAATTATCTTGTTTTTCCTAAACAACACGTTGTAAGTCGAAAAGCTTTCATGTTGCGTGTATGTCTAAGTGTGTAGCCTCAAAAGAGAAGGCACAGGACAGTTTTCTCTCGAAAGGATATGTAAGAATACCACTTCATAAGGAAATACAGTTTGGCAGATAAAGACATATACGTACGCATTGGAAACTCTTTACGAGAAGAAATAACGCATAGTACAAAATTAGCTTGTATCTCCAAAACTACACGTTGTATCTCGAAAAGAATTGTTGTGGCGTGTACGTCTTAACATGTAGCATCTAAAGGGAACCAAAAGAAGAATTTTCTTTCGTCAAAATTTTTCAGAAAATCACGTTTTAAGGAAATCCCGCATCGTGCGAAATTATCTTGTTTTTCCTAAACAACACGTTGTAAGTCGAAAAGCTTTCATGTTGCGTGTATGTCTAAGTGTGTAGCCTCAAAAGAGAAGGCACAGGACAGTTTTCTCTCGAAAGGATATGTAAGAATACCACTTCATAAGGAAATACAGTTTTGCAGAGTAAAGACATATACGTACGCATTGGAAACTCTTTACGAGAAGAAATAACGCATAGTACAAAATTAGCTTGTATCTCCAAAACTACACGTTGTATCTCGAAAAGAATTGTTGTGGCGTGTACGTCTTAACATGTAGCATCTAAAGAGAACCAAAAGGAGAATTTTCTTTCGTCAAAATTTTTCAGAAAATCACGTTTTAAGGAAATCCCGCATCGTGCGAAATTATCTTGTTTTTCCTAAACAACACGTTGTAAGTCGAAAAGCTTTCATGTTGCGTGTATTTCTAAGAGTGTAGCCTCAAAAGAGAAGGCACAGGACAGTTTTCTCTCGAAAGGATATGTAAGAATACCACTTCATAAGGAAATACAGTTTTACAGAGTAAAGACATATACGTACGCATTGGAAACTCTTTACGAGAAGAAATAACGCATAGTACAAAATTAGCTTGTATCTCCAAAACTACACGTTGTATCTCGAAAAGAATTGTTGTGGCGTGTACGTCTTAACATGTAGCATCTAAAGAGAACCAAAAGGAGAATTTTCTTTCGTCAAAATTTTTCAGAAAATCACGTTTTAAGGAAATCCCGCATCGTGCGAAATTATCTTGTTTTTCCTAAACAACACGTTGTAAGTCGAAAAGCTTTCATGTTGCGTGTATGTCTAAGTGTGTAGCCTCAAAAGAGAAGGCACAGGACAGTTTTCTCTCGAAAGGATATGTAAGAATACCACTTCATAAGGAAATACAGTTTTGCAGAGTAAAGACATATACGTACTCATTGGAAACTCTTTACGAGAAGAAATAACGCATAGTACAAAATTAGCTTGTTTCTCCAAAACTACACGTTGTATCTCGAAAAGAATTGTTGTGGCGTGTACGTCTTAACATGTAGCATCTAAAGAGAACCAAAAGGAGAATTTTCTTTCGTCAAAATTTTTCAGAAAATCACGTTTTAAGGAAATCCCGCATCGTGCGAAATTATCTTGTTTTTCCTAAACAACACGTTGTAAGTCGAAAAGCTTTCATGTTGCGTGTATGTCTAAGTGTGTAGCCTCAAAAGAGAAGGCACAGGACAGTTTTCTCTCGAAAGGATATGTAAGAATACCACTTCATAAGGAAATACAGTTTTGCAGAGTAAAGACATATACGTACGCATTGGAAACTCTTTACGAGAAGAAATAACGCATAGTACAAAATTAGCTTGTATCTCCAAAACTACACGTTGTATCTCGAAAAGAATTGTTGTGGCGTGTACGTCTTAACATGTAGCATCTAAAGAGAACCAAAAGGAGAATTTTCTTTCGTCAAAATTTTTCAGAAAATCACGTTTTAAGGAAATCCCGCATCGTGCGAAATTATCTTGTTTTTCCTAAACAACACGTTGTAAGTCGAAAAGCTTTCATGTTGCGTGTATGTCTAAGTGTGTAGCCTCAAAAGAGAAGGCACAGGACAGTTTTCTCTCGAAAGGATATGTAAGAATACCACTTCATAAGGAAATACAGTATTGCAGAGTAAAGACATATACGTACGCATTGGAAACTCTTTACGAGAAGAAATAACGCATAGTACAAAATTAGCTTGTATCTCCAAAACTACACGTTGTATCTCGAAAAGAATTGTTGTGGCGTGTACGTCTTAACATGTAGCATCTAAAGAGAACCAAAAGGAGAATTTTCTTTCGTCAAAATTTTTCAGAAAATCACGTTTTAAGGAAATCCCGCATCGTGCGAAATTATCTTGTTTTTCCTAAACAACACGTTGTAAGTCGAAAAGCTTTCATGTTGCGTGTATGTCTAAGTGTGTAGCCTCAAAAGAGAAGGCACAGGACAGTTTTCTCTCGAAAGGATATGTAAGAATACCACTTCATAAGGAAATACAGTTTTGCAGAGTAAAGACATATACGTACGCATTGGAAACTCTTTACGAGAAGAAATAACGCATAGTACAAAATTAGCTTGTATCTCCAAAACTACACGTTGTATCTCGAAAAGAATTGTTGTGGCGTGTACGTCTTAACATGTAGCATCTAAAGAGAACCAAAAGGAGAATTTTCTTTCGTCAAAATTTTTCAGAAAATCACGTTTTAAGGAAATCCCGCATCGTGCGAAATTATCTTGTTTTTCCTAAACAACACGTTGTAAGTCGAAAAGCTTTCATGTTGCGTGTATGTCTAAGTGTGTAGCCTCAAAAGAGAAGGCACAGGACAGTTTTCTCTCGAAAGGATATGTAAGAATACCACTTCATAAGGAAATACAGTTTTGCAGAGTAAAGACATATACGTACGCATTGGAAACTCTTTACGAGAAGAAATAACGCATAGTACAAAATTAGCTTGTATCTCCAAAACTACACGTTGTATCTCGAAAAGAATTGTTGTGGCGTGTACGTCTTAACATGTAGCATCTAAAGAGAACCAAAAGGAGAATTTTCTTTCGTCAAAATTTTTCAGAAAATCACGTTTTAAGGAAATCCCGCATCGTGCGAAATTATCTTGTTTTTCCTAAACAACACGTTGTAAGTCGAAAAGCTTTCATGTTGCGTGTATGTCTAAGTGTGTAGCCTCAAAAGAGAAGGCACAGGACAGTTTTCTCTCGAAAGGATATGTAAGAATACCACTTCATAAGGAAATACAGTTTTGCAGAGTAAAGACATATACGTACGCATTGGAAACTCTTTACGAGAAGAAATAACGCATAGTACAAAATTAGCTTGTATCTCCAAAACTACACGTTGTATCTCGAAAAGAATTGTTGTGGCGTGTACGTCTTAACATGTAGCATCTAAAGAGAACCAAAAGGAGAATTTTCTTTCGTCAAAATTTTTCAGAAAATCACGTTTTAAGGAAATCCCGCATCGTGCGAAATTATCTTGTTTTTCCTAAACAACACGTTGTAAGTCGAAAAGCTTTCATGTTGCGTGTATGTCTAAGTGTGTAGCCTCAAAAGAGAAGGCACAGGACAGTTTTCTCTCGAAAGGATATGTAAGAATACCACTTCATAAGGAAATACAGTATTGCAGAGTAAAGACATATACGTACGCATTGGAAACTCTTTACGAGAAGAAATAACGCATAGTACAAAATTAGCTTGTATCTCCAAAACTACACGTTGTATCTCGAAAAGAATTGTTTTGGCGTGTACGTCTTAACATGTAGCATCTAAAGAGAACCAAAAGGAGAATTTTCTTTCGTCAAAATTTTTCAGAAAATCACGTTTTAAGGAAATCCCGCATCGTGCGAAATTATCTTGTTTTTCCTAAACAACACGTTGTAAGTCGAAAAGCTTTCATGTTGCGTGTATGTCTAAGTGTGTAGCCTCAAAAGAGAAGGCACAGGACAGTTTTCTCTCGAAAGAATATTGTAGAATACCCCGTTATAAGGAAGTACAATTTTGGAGAGTAAAGACAAATACGTACGTATTGGAAACTCTTTACGAGAAGAAATAACGCATAGTACAAAATTAGCTTGTATCTCCAAAACTACACGTTCTAACTCGAAAAGAATTGTTGTGGCGTGTACGTCTTAACATGTAGCATCTAAAGAGAACCAAAAGGAGAATTTTCTTTCGTCAAAATTTTTCAGAAAATCACGTTTTAAGGAAATCCCGCATCGTGCGAAATTATCTTGTTTTTCCTAAACAACACGTTGTAACTCGAAAAGCTTTGGTGTTGCATGTATATCTAAGTGTGTAGCCTCTAAAAGGAATGCAAGGAGAGTTTTCTCTCGAAAGAATATGCAAGAATACCACGTTATAAGGAAATACAGTGTTGCAGATTAAAGGCAAATATTTACGTAATGGAAACACTTAAACTTAATGGAAGAAATAACGCTTCGTAAAAAAATTAGCTTGTATCTCCTAAACAACACGATGTAACTCGAAAAGATTTGATGTGGTGTGTACGTCTAAATGTGTAGCCTCCAAAGAGAACCCACAGGAGTATTTTCTTTCGTCAAAATTTGTCAGAAAACCACGTTTTAAGGAAATCCCGCATCTTGCTAAATTATCTTGTTTTTCCTAAACAACACATTGTAACTCGAAAAGCTTTGGTGTTGCGTGTATGTCAAAGCATGTAGCCTCAAAAGAGAACGCACAGGAGAGTTTTCTCTCGAAAGAATATGTAAGAATACCACGTTATAAGGAAATACAGTGTTGCAGAGTAAAGACAAATACGTACTTATTGGAAACACTTAAACTTTACGAGAAGAAATAAGGCATCGTAAAAAATTAGTATGTATCTCCTAAACATCACGTTATAACTCGAAAAGATTTGGTGTGGTGTGTAAGTCTAAACGTGTAGCCTCAAACGAGAACCCACAGGAGAATTTTCGTTCATCAAAATTTGTCAGAAAACCACGTTTAAAGAAATCCTGCATCGTGCGAAATTATCTTGTTTTTCCTAAGCAACACGTTGTAACGCGAAAACCTTTGGTGTTGCGTGTATGTCTAAGCGTGTAGCCTCAAAAGAGAATGCAAAGGAGAGTTTTTTTCTCGAAAGAATATATAAGAATACCAAGTTATTAGGAAATACAGTGTTGCAGAGTAAAGACAAATATTTACGTATTGGAAAAACTTTACGAGAAGAAATAACGCATCTTACAAAATTAGCTTGTATCTCCTAAACAACACGTTGTAACTTAAAAAGATTTGGTGTGGCCTGTACGTCTAATCGTGTAGCCTCAAAAGAGAAACCATAGGAGAATTTTCTTTGGTCAAAATTTGTCAGAAAACCACGTATGAAGGAAATACCGCATCATGCGAAATTATCTTGTTTTTCCTAAACAAAACGTTTTAACTCGAAAAGCTTTGGTGTTGCGTGTATGTCTAAGCGTGTAGCCCCAAAAGAGAACGCACAGGAGAGTTTTCTCTCGAAAGAATATGTAAGAATACCACGTTGTAAGGAAATACAGTGTTGCAGAGTAAAGGAAAATACATATGTATTGGAAACGCAACATCAAAGCTTTTCGAGTTACAACGTGTTGTTTAGGAAAAACAAGGTAATTTCGCACGAAGAGGGATTTCCTTAATACGTGATTTTCTGACAAATTTTGACCAAAGAAAATTCTCCTATGGGTTCTCATTTGAGACTACACGTTTAGACGTACAGGCCACACCAAATCTTTTTAAGTTACAACATGTTGTTCAGGAGATACAAGCTAATTTTTTTACGATGCATTATTTCTTCTCGTAAAGTTTAAGTTTTTCCAATAAGTATGTATTTGCCTCTACTCTGCAACACTGTATTTCCTTATAACGTGGTATTCTTACATATTATTTCGAGAGAAAACTCTCCTGTGCGTTCTCGGATTTCCTTATACCGTTGTGTTCTGACAAATTTTGAAGAAAGAAAATTCTCCTGTGGATTCTCTTATGATGCTACACGTTTAGACATGCACGCCACACCAAATCCTTTCGAGTTACCACGTGTTGTTTAGGAGATACAGGCTAATTTTGTACGATGTGTTATTTCTTCTCGTAAATTGTTTCCAATACGTACGTATTTGTCTTTCTCTGCAACACTGTATTTCCTTATAACGTGGTATTCTTACATATTCTTTCGAGGGAAAACTCTCCTGAGCGTTCTCTTTTGAGGCTACATGTTTAGACATACAAGCAACACCAAAGCTTTTCGAGTTACAACGTGTTGTTTAGGAAAAACTAGATAATTTCACACGATGCGAGATTTCCATAAACGTGGTTTTGTGAAAAATTTGACAATAGAAAGTTTTCCTGTGGGTTCTCTTTTGAGGCTACATGTTTAGACGTACACGCCACACCAAATCTGTTCGAGTTACAACGTGTTGTTTAGGAGATACAAGCTAATATTTTACAATGTGTTAATTCTTCTCATAAAGTGTTTCCAATACGTACGTATTTGTCTTTACTCTGCAACATTGTATTTCCTTATAACGTGGTATTCTTACATATTCTTTCGATAGAAAACTGTCCTGTGCGTTCCCTTTTGTGGCTACACACTTAGACATACAGGCAACACCAAAGCTATTCAAGTTACAACATGTAGTTTAGGAAAAATTTTGTACGATGCATTATTTCTTCTTGTAAAGTGTTTCCAATACGTACTTATTTGTCTTTACTCTGCAACACTGTATTTCCTTATAACGTGGTATTCTTACATATTCTTTTGAGAGAAAACTCTCCTGTGCATTCTCTTTTGAGGCTACACGCTTAGACAAACACGCAACACCAAAGCTTTTCGAGTTACAACGTGTTGTTTAGGAAAAACAAGATAATTTCACACGATGTGAGATTTCCTTAAAACGTGGTTTCTGACAAATTTTGATGAAAGAAAATTCTCCTGTGGGTTCACTTTGGAGGCTACACGTTTAGACGTACGAGCCACACCAAATCTTTTCGAGTTACAACGTGCTGTTTAGGAAAAACAAGATAATTTCTCAGGATGCGAGATTTCAATAAAACGTGGTTTTCTGAAAAAATTTTGCCGTAAGAAAGTTCTCCTGTGGGTTCTCTTATGAGGCTACACGTTTACACGTACACGCCACACCAAATTCTTTCGAGTTACAAGGTGTTGTTTAGGAGATACAAGCTAATTTTGTACCATGCGTTATTTCTTCTCATAAAGTATTTACAATACGTACCTATTTATCTTTAATCTGCAACACTTTATTTCCTTATAACGTGGTATTCTTACATATTCTTTCTTTTTTTTTCTTTTTCTTTCTTTTTCTTTTTTTTTTAGGCTTGATACAATTTATTTGCTTTTCTTTAGAATTTTTTTTTATTGTTATTTTTTTTATTCGTACGATGCGGGATTTCCTTAAGACGTGGTTTTCTGACAAGTTTTAAGGAAAGAAAATTCTCCTGTGGGTTCTCTTATGAGGCTAAGCATTTAGACCTACACGCCACACCAAATCCTTTCGAGTTACAAGGTGTTGTTTAGGAGATACAAGCTAATTTTGTAACATGCATTAATTCTTCTCATAAAGTATTTACAATCTGTACCTATTTATCTTTACTCTGCAACACTGTATTTACTTATAACGTGGTATTCTTACATATTCTTTCGAGAGAAAACTCTCCTCTGCATTCTCTTTTGAGGCTACACGCGTAGATATACACGCCACACCAAAGCTTTTCGTGTTACAACATTTTGTTTGTGAAAAACAAGATAATTTCGCAGGATGCGAGATTTCCTTAAAACGTGGTTTCTGACAAATTTTGATGAAAGAAAATTCTCCTGTGGGTTCTCTTTTGAGGCTACACGAAGAAATAATGCATCGTTCAAAATTAGCTTGTATCTCCTAAACAACACGTTGTAACTCAAAAAGATTTGGTGTGGCGTGTACATCTAAACGTGTAGCCTCAAAAGAGAACCCACAGGAGAGTTTTCTCTCGAGAGAACATGTAAGAATACCACGTTATAAGGAAATACAGTGTTGCAGAATAAAGACAAATATGTACACATTGTAAACACTTTACGAGAAGAAATAACGCATCATACAAAATTAGCTTGTATCTCCTAAACAACACGTTGTAACTCGAAAAGATTTGGTGTGGCATGTACGTCTAAATGTGTAGCCTCAAAAGAGAACCCACAGGAGAATTTTTGTTCGTCAAAATATGTCAGAAAACCACGTTTTAAGGAAATCCCGCATCGTGTGAAATTATCTTGTTTTTCTTAAACAACACGTTGTAACTTGAAAAGATTTGGTGTTGCGTGTATGTCTAAGCATGTAGCCTCAAAAGCGAATGCACAGGAGAGTTTTCTCTCGAAAGAAGATGTAAGAATACCACGTTCTAGGAAATACAGTGTTGTAGACTAAAGACAAATACGTACGTATTGGAAACACTTTTAGAGATGAAATAATGCATCGTTCAAAATTAGCTTGTATCTCCTTAACAACACGTTGTAACTCGAAACGATTTGGTGTGGCGTGTACGACTAAACGTGTAGTCTCAAAAGAGAATCCAGAGGAGAATTTTCTTTCTTCAAAATGTTTCAGAAATCACGTTTTTAGGAAATCCCGCATTGTGGGAAATTATCTTGAATTTCCTAAACAACACGTTGTAACTCGAAAAGCTTTGGTGTTACGTGTATGTCTAAGCGTGTAGTCTCAAAAGAGAACGCAGAGGAGAGTTATCTCTCGAAAGAATATGTAAGAACACCACGTTATAAGGAAATACAGTATTGCGGAATAAAGACAAATACGTATGTATTGGAAACACTTTACGAGAAGAAATAAAACATCGTTCAAAATTAGTTTGTATCTCCTAAACAACACGTTGTAACTCGAAAAGATTTGGTGTGGCGTGTATGTCTAAGCGTGTAGCCTCAAAAGAGAACGCACAGGAGAGTTTTCTCTCGAAAGAATATTTAAGAATACCACGTTATAAGGAAATACAGTGTTGCAGAATAAAGACAAATACGTACATATTGGAAACACTTTATGAGAAGAAATAACGCATCGTACAAAATTAGCTTGTATCTCCTAAACAACACATTGTAACTCGAAAAGAGTTGGTGTGGCATGTACGTCTAAATGTGTAGCCTCAAAAGAGAACCCACAGGAGAATTTTCTTTCGTCAAAATATGTCAGAAAACCACGTTTTACGGTAATCCCGCATCGTGTGAAATTATCTTGTTTTTCCTAAACAACACGTTGTAACTTGAAAAGCTTTGGTGTTGCGTGTATGTCTAAGCGTGTATCCTCAAAAGCGAACATACAGGAGTGTTTTCTCTCGAAATAAGATGTAAGAATACCACGTTCTAAGGAAATACAGCGTTGCAGACTAAAGACAAATAGGTACTTATTGGAAACACTTTTAGAGATGAAATAACGCATCGTTCAAAATTAGCTTGTATCTCCTAAACAACACGTTGTAACTCGAAAAGATTTGGTGTGGCGTGTACGTCTAAATGTGTAGCCTCAAAAGAGAACCCACAGGAGAATTTTCTTTCGTCAAAATTTTTCAGAAATCACGTTTTTAGGAAATCCCGCATTGTGCGAAATTATCTTGTTTTTCCTAAACAACACGTTGTAATTCGAAAAGCTTTGGTGTTACTTGTATGTCTAAGCATGTAGCCTCAAAAGAGAACCCACAGGAGAGTTTTCTCTCGAAAGAATATGTAAGAATACCACGTAATAAGGATACGGTGTTGCAGAGAAAAGACAAATACTTATGTATTGGAAACACTTAATGAGAAGAAATAACGCATGCTACAAAATTAGTTTGTATCTCCTAAACAACACGTTGTAACTCGAAAAGATTTGGTGTGATGTTTACATCTAAACGTGTAGCCTCAAAAGAAAACCCACAAGAGAATTTTCTTTCGTCAAATTTTTTTCAGAAAACCACGTTTTAAGGAAGTCCTGCATCGTGCGAAATCATCTTGTTTTTCCTAAACAACACGTTGTAACTCGAAAAGCTTTGGTGTTGCGTGTATGTCTAAGCGTGTAGCCTCAAAAGAGAAGGCACAGTAGTGTATTCTCTCGAAAGAATATGTAAGAATACCACGTTATAAGGAAATACAGTGTTGCAGAGTAAAGACAGATACTTACTTATTGGAAACACTTTACGAGAAGGAATAATACATAGTACAAAATTAGCTTGTATTTCCTAAACAACACGTTGTAACTCGAAGGATTTGGTGTGGCATGTAATTTGAAACTTGTAGCCTCAAAAGAGAACCCACAGGAGAATTTTCTTTTGTCAATATTTGTCAGAAAACCACGTTTTAAGGAAATCCCGCATTGTGCGAAATTATCTTGTTTTTCCTAAACAACACGTTATAACTCGAAAAGCTTTGGTGTTGCGTGTATGTCTAAACGTGTGGCCTCAAAAGAGAACGGACAGGAGAGTTTTCTCTCGAAAGAATATATAAGAATACCACGTTATAAGGAAATACAGTGTTGCAGAGTAAAGACAAATACGTATGTATGGGAAACACTTTACGAGAAGAAATAACACATCGTAAAAAATTAGCTTGTATCTCCTAAACAACACGTGGTAACTCGAAAAGATTCAGTGTGGCGTGTACGTCTAAACCTGTAGCCTCAAAAAAGAAGACACAGTAGAATTTTCTTTCGTCAAAATTTGTCAGAAAACCACGTTTTAAGGAAATCCCGCATCGTGCGAAATTATCTTGTTTTTCCTAAACAACACGTTGTAACTCGAAAAGCTTTGGTGTTGCGTGTATGTCTAAGCGTGTAGCCTCTAAAGAGAACTCCCAGGAGAGTTTTCTCTTGAAAGAACATGTAAGAATACAATGTTATCACTTCAGAACTCGGCTTCCCGCCAGTCAGGAGAGACTCACCTCCATCTTGACCCCCGGGCTCCAGAGATCGGGCAGACTGAGGTACACAAACATAATCCTAGGCCCAACACCGCAGGGGTCTGAGCCAGACGGGCGTTGGCCTGCACCCAGGCCCTGGGCTGTTCGAGTGGCCATCGGGGCGCCAACCCAGCCAGGAGTTTTTTTTGCCCCGGCCGGCGCACGCGCCGCCATTTTGCCTACAGGAGCCAGAGTGCTCGGGAGGGCAGAGACTGCTAACAAGCGTTAGCCTGAGGCTAACAAAACGGGGGGTCTAGGCCCCAAAAGGCACAGGACTGACCCCAAGAACTGGGCGGCTTGGTGGGCCATCTGTGTGTCAACCCGCCCAGGAGGTTATTAGCACAACAGACTCTCCCGGTGCTTTCGGGGAGCGCGGACACGCAACGCCCGCCATCCGGGTCACCTGGCGGACCCCAAATAACAGACATAGCCCCCAGGGGAACTTTGCTCGGACCTTGGCCCTCCCAGGCGTTTGCCTGGACTCAGGGCCCGGGCGACAAGGCTAACCTAGTGTGCGCCAGCCCGGTTGGGGAAATCGGCCTGCCCAGGCGGAGTGAGCGGAGCACAGGGGAGGTCACAGCAACATTCACCTCGGAGCTCCCTGGGGGTGCACACGGGTTCCACCTGGTCCACATGACACAATCTGGGGCAAGGCCTCAGGCAGAAGCCCCCCAGCTCAACTCTCTCCGCTTCAGATCAGCCTGGGTGGCCGCCACATCTCCAGGTCCCTCAAGAGGCTAGTGGGGGCTTCCGGGCGGCCAGCTGGGAGAAAGTCGGTGTGCTCCAATAAATCCTGCGGGCCCCAGCGGGAGCCTTCAGGTGCCTGCTTCGGGATCTGAACAGCCTGGACAACAGCACCCTGTCTACAGGCAGTGCAGAGTGTAAGCTGTGCACCAGAGGCCAACGGGGAAGGGGCAGCTTGCACTGGTGAGTCCAGCACTGACAAGACCAAGTAACACCAGTGAGAGCTAGATGGCAAAAGGCAAACGCAGGAACGTCACTAACAGAAATCAAGGCAATATGGCAACATCTGAACCAAATTCTCCTCTACCAGCAAGTCCTGGATACCCCATCACACCTGTAAAACAAGATTTGGATTTAAAATCACTGGTCATGATGCTGGTACAGGAACACATGAAGGACATTCAGGAGAAAATGGATCAAAAGTTAGAAGCCCTTGCAAGGGAAACACAAAAATCATTGAAAGAAATCCAGGAGAATACAAAAGCCCAACAAGGAGGAAATGCAAAAAAACACTTTAAAGAAATACAGGAGAACTTCCGTCATACAGGCCTGAGGTCATGAAAGACGAATACACAAAAATCTCCTTAAAGAAATACAGGAGAACTTTGGTCAACAGGCTGAGGTCATGAAAGAAAAAACACAAAATCTCTTAAAGAATTACAGGGAAAGCACAAACAAGCAGGTGAAGGAGCTAAGCAAAACCATCCAGGATCTAAAAACAGAAGTAGAAACAACTAAGAACACTCAAAAGGAGACAACTTTGGAGATAGAAAGCCTTGGGAAGAAATCAGGGGACAGAGATGCAAATATCAACAACAGAATACAAGAAATAGAAGAAAGAATCTCAGATGCTGAAGATTCCATAGAAACCATGGACTCAACAGTTAAAGAAAATGCAAAATGCAAAAAGCTTTGTAACCCAAAATATCCAGGAAATCCAGGACACAATGAGAGGACCAAACCTAAGGATTATAGGCATAGATGAGAGTGAAGATTACAACTTAAAGGGCCAGCAAATATCTTCAATAAAATTATGGAAGAAAACTTCCCTAACCTAAAGAGAGAGATGCCCATGAATATACAAGAAGCCTACAGAACTCCAAACAGACTGGACCAGAACAGAAATACTTCCCGTCACATAATAATCAAAACACCAAATGTTCTAAACAAAGAAAGAATATTAAAGGCAGTAAGAGAAAAAGGCCAAGTAACATATAAAGGAAGACCTATCAGAATCACAGCAGACTTTTCACCTGAGACTATGAAGGCTAGAAGGTCCCTGGGCAGATCTCATGCAGACTCTAAGAGAACACAAATGCCAACCAAAACTACTATATCCAGCAAAACTCTCAATCACCATAGATGGAGAAACTAAGATATTTCACGACAAAACCAAGTTCACCCATATCTATCCACAAACCCAGCCCTAAAAAGGATAATAGGAGGACAACACCCAATACAAGGAGGGAAACTTCACCCTGGAAAAAGCAAGAGTAGTAACCTTTCATCAAACCCAAAAGAAGTTAAGCAATCAAATTTAAAAAAATAACGTCAAAAATGATAGGAAGTAACAATCACTATTCCTTAATATCTCTTAACATCAATGGACTCAATGGCCCCAATAAAAAGACACAGACTAACTGAATGGATACGTAAACAGGACCCTACATTTTGCTGCTTACAGGAAACACACACCTCAGGGTCAAAGACAAACACTACCTTAGAGTAAAAGGCTGGAAGACAATTTTACAAGCAAATGGGTCTCAGGAAACAAGCTGGAGTAGCCATTTTAATATCAGATAAAATTGACTTTCAACCCCAAAGTCATCAAAAGAGACTCTGAGGGACACTTCTTGCTGGTCAAAGGAAAAATACAACAAGAAGAACTCTCAATCCTGAACATCTATGCTCCAAATTGCAAGGGCACCCTCTTTCATAAAAGAAACTTTATTAAAACTCAAAGCACACATTGCACCTAACACAATAATTGTGGGGTGACTTCAACACTGCACTTTCCTCAATGGACCCCGATCAGGAAAACAGAAACTAAACAAGGACACAATGAAACTAATTGAAGCTTTGGACCAATTAGATTTAACTGATATATATAGAACATTCTATCCTAAAACAAAAGAACTATACCTTTTTTTCAGCACCTCATGGTACCTTCTCCAAAATCGACCATATAATTGGTCACAAGACAGACCTCAACAAATATAAGAAGATAGAACTAATCCCATGCCTCCTATCTGATCACTATGGAATAAAAGTGGTCTTCAATAGCAACAGAAACAACAGAAAACCCCACCATACACGTGGAAATTGAACAATACTCTACTCAATGACACCTTGGTCAAGGAAGAAATAAAGAAAGAAATTAAAGACTTTTTAGAACACAATGAAAATGAAAACACAACATACCCAAATCTATGGGACACAATGAAAGCAGTGCTAAGAGGAAAACTCATAGCCCTGAGTGCCTCCAAAAAAGAAAATGGAGAGAGCATACATTACCAACTTAATGACACACCTGAAAGCCCTAGAACAAAAAGAAGCTATTTCACCCAGGAGGAGTAGAAGGCAGGAAATCATCAAACTCAGGGCCCGAAATCAATCAAGTAGAAACAAAGAGAACCATACAAAAAATCAACAAAACCAGGAGCTGGTTCTTTGAGAAAATCAACAAGATAGATAAACCCTTAGCCAGACTGACCAAAGGGCACAGAGAAAGTATCCAAATTAACAAACTTAGAAATGAAAAGGGAGACATAACAACGGAAACTGAGGAAATCCAAAAAAATCATCAGATCCTACTACAAGAGCCTGTACTCAACACAACTGGAGAATCTGGAGGAAATGGACAATTTCTTTGACAGATACCAAATACCAAAATTAAATCAGGACCAACTAGACCATCTAAACAGTCCCCATAAAGCCTAAAGAAATAGAAGGAGTCATAGAAAGTCTTCCAACCAAAAAAAGCACAGGACCAGATGGTTTTCAGTGCAGAATTCTACCAGACCTTCAAAGAAGCAGTTAACACCAATACTCTTCAAACTATTCCACAAAATAGAAACAGAAGGAACACTACCCAATTCCTTCTACGAAGCCACAATTACGCTGATACCAAAGCCACACAAAGATCCAACAAAGAAAGAGAACTTCAGACCAATTTCCCTTATGAACATCGATGCAAAAATACTCAATAAAATTCTTGCCAACCGAATCCAAGAACACATCAAAACGATCATCCACCATGATCAAGTAGGCTTTATCCCGGGGAATGCAGGGTTGGTTCAATATACGGAAATCCATCAATACAATCCACTACCATAAACAAACTCAAAGAACAAAACCACATGGTCATTTCATTGGATGCTGAAAAAGCATTTGACAAAATTCAGCATCCTTTCATGCTTAAAGTCTTGGAGAGAACAGGAATTCAAGGGCCCATACCTAAACATAGTAAAAGCAATATACAGCAAACCGGTAGCCAGCATCAAACTAAACGGAGAGAAACTTGAAGCAATCCCACTGAAATCAGGGACCAGACAAGGCTGCCCCCTTTCCTCCTTATCTTTTCAATATTGTACTTGAGGTACTAGCTCGGGCAATTCGACAACATAAGGAGGTCAAAGGGATACAAATTGGAAAGGAGGAAGTCAAACTATCATTATTTGCAGACGACATGATCGTCTACCTAAGTGACCCCAAAGAACTCCACTAGAGAGCTCCTACAGCTGATAAACAACTTCAGCAAAGTGGCAGGTTACAAAATCAACTCAAGCAAATCAGTGGCCTTCCTATACTCAAAGGATAAGCAGGCTGAGAAAGAAATTAGGGAAATGACCCCCTTCACAATAGCCACAAACAGTAATAAAGTATCTTGGGGGTGACTCTTACCAAACATGTGAAAAATCTGTATGACAAGAACTTCAAGACTCTGAAGAAGGAAATGGAAGAAGACCTCAAAAAATGGGGAGAAAACCTCCCATGCTCATGGATCGGTAGAATCAATATAGTTAAAATGGCCATTTTCCTAAAGCACTATACAGATATCAATGCAATACCCATCAAAATCCCCAACTCAATTCTTCACTGAGTTAGAAAGAGCAATTATCAAATTCATCTGGAACAACAAAAAACCCAGGGATAGCTAAAACTCTTCTCAGCAACAAAAGAAATCTGGGGGAATCAGTATCCCTGACCTCAAGCAATACTACAGAGCAATAGTGTTAAAAACTGCATGGTATTGGTACAGTGACAGGCAGGAGGATCAATGGAACAGGATTGCAAGATCCAGAAATGAACCCCACACACCTATGGCCACTTGATCCTCGACAAAGAGGCTGAAAACATGCCAATGGAAAAAAGATAGCCTTTTCAACAAATGGTGCTGGTTTCAACTGGAGGTCAGCATGCAGAAGAATGCGAATTGATCCATCCTTGTCTCCTTGTACTAAGCTCAAATCCAAATGGATCAAGGGACCTCCACATAAAGCCAGACACTCTGAAGCTAAATAGAAAAGAATCTGGGGAAGACCCTTGAGGACATCGGTACAGGGAGAAAGTTTCTGAACAGAACACCAATAGCGTATGCTCTAAGAGCAAGAATTGACAAATGGGGACCTCATAAGGTTACAGAGTTTCTGTAAGGCAAAGGACCACCATCAAGAGGACAGATCGGCAACCAACAAATTGGGAAAAGATCTTCACCAATCCTACATCAGATAGAGGGCTAATATCCAATATATATAAAGAACTCAGAAGTTAGACTCCAGAAAACCGAACAACCCTATTAAAAAATGGGGTACAGAGTTAAACAAAGAATTCTCACCTGAAGAACTTCGGATGGCGGAGAAGCATCTTAAAAAAATGCTCAACTTCATTAGTCATTAGGGAAATGCAAATCAAAACAACCCTAAGATTTCATCTTACACCAGTCAGAATGGCTAAGATTAAAAATTCAGGAGACAGCAGGTGTTGGAGAGGGGTGCGGAGAAATAAGGAACACTCCTCCACTGCTGGTGGGGTTGCAAATTGGTACAACCACTCTGGAAAGCAGTCCTGGCGGTTCCTCCGAAAACTGGGGCACCTCACTTCCAGAAGATCCTGCTTATACCACCTCCTGGGCATATACCCAGAGGATTCCCCACCATGTAATAAGGATACATGCTCTACTATGTTTCATAGCAGCCCCTATTTATAATTGCCAGATGCTGGAAAGAACCCAGGTATCCCTCAACAGAAGAGTGGATACAAAAAATGTGGTATATCTACACAATGGAGTACTATTCAGCCATTAGAAACAATGAATTCATGAAATTCTTAGGCAAATGGATGGAGCTAGAGAACATCCATACTAAGTGAGGTAAACCCAGACTCAAAAGGTGAATCATGGTATGCACTCACTAATAAGTGGTTATTAACCTAGAAAGCTGGAATACCCAAAACATAATCCACACATCAAATGAGATACAAGAAGAGAAGCAGGAGTGGTCCCTGGTTCTGGAAAGACTCAGTGAAACAGTATTTGGCAAAACCAGAACGGGGAACTGGGAAGGGGGTGGGAGGGGGAGGACAGGGGAAGAGAAGGGGGCTTACGGGACTTTCGGGGAGTGGGGGGGGGGCTAGAAAAGGGGAAATCATTTGAAATGTAAATAAATTATATCGAATAAAAAAAAAAAGAAAAAAAAA